>NC_060178.1:99738670-100038670 GCF_021184085.1 Oncorhynchus gorbuscha
ATCAACAACTGACGAGGTGAAAAACAGTTGAAAAAGTTGAAGGGGGCTGTACTTTGCAGTCATGTCTAGTTGAGGTCCTGGCTGCCTTTTGGGTCTAAAAACTGGTGGATTTGGTTCCACGTCATCTTCTAACACGGAGTGCAAACGACCCTCTGGCCCTCTGTCTTCAGGTTTCTCTCTTCCCCACCTCCGCTTCACATCTCTAGATGGTCAGGTAGGTGTGGAGCCAGAGACAGCGGGGGTCTGGCTGGATGAACCAGCTTCAGAGGGAGATGGACACCTAGACATTGGCGGCTCATAATCAGAATCACTGCCACTGTGAAAGATTTTTAAAAATCAGTAACAAAATACAGTCAATCAACGATCGACCGGTCCTACCATTAGTGTGCAATGATGTCCTTGATTGGTGTCTTCAAATCGGTTTGTTTCAGTCAATACGTCCCGGGAAAATAACCATCAAGTATGGTTGTGTTAGTGACAACCAGAGGATTGCAATGAAACCTACCATGACTGGAAAAACGTTTGTTTAGTGTGTGTAATTACCACGAACGCACCGTCCAAAGTTGAATGAGACGGAAATCATGACGCAAGCGGTTTACAAAATGGATTTTATCAAACAAAACGAACATTCACTGTGTAGTTAGGACACTTGGCATTGCAACCAGAGGAGGATATTCAATGGTAAGCGATTTATTTTATTGTTATTTCTGACTTTCATGACGCTAATGCTTGGTTGGAAAATGCTAGTAATACTTGTGTGTGTGGTGCAGTCCTTAGAAAATAGCATTTTTGCTTTCGTAGTAACGGCTTTTTGAAATCTGACACAGCGGCTGGATTAATAAGACATTAATCTTTTAAATGATGTATGATACATGTATTTACAAGAATGTTTACTATAACAAATGGTGTATTTAGAATGTTAGCTCTCTGCAGTTTCACCGGATGTTGGCATGGTGGGACGTTAGCATCTCACCTACCCTAGAGAGGCTAAGCTTGGAAAAGATACCCTTAAAACTTGTTAGGGCTAGGGGTTCCGCAAGCGGACAACATCCGGTGAAAAGGCAGAGCGTGAAATTCAAAAATATTTAACTTTCATACATTCACAAGTGCAATACATCAAATTAAAGCTTAACTTCTGTGGTCCTTCTGTAGCTCAGTTGGTAGAGCATGGCGCTTGTAACGCCAGGGTAGTGGGTTCGATCCCCGGGACCACCCATACGTAGAATGTATGCACACATGACTGTAAGTCGCTTTGGATAAAAGCGTCTGCTAAATGGCATATATTATTATTATTAATCTACCCATCGTGTCCGATTTCAAAAAGGTTTTACAGCGAAAGCACACAATATGATTATGTTAGGTCAGAGCCTAGTCACAAAAACACATACAGCCATTTTCCAGTCAAAGAGAGGAGTCTCAAAAAGCAGAAATAGAGATAGAGAATTAATCACTAACCTTTGATGATCTTCATCAGATGACACTCATAGGACTTCCTGTTACACAATACATGTATGTTCTGTTCAATAAAGTTCATATTTATATCCAAAAATCTCAGTTTACATTGGCGCTTTATGGTCAGTAATGTTGTGCCTCGAAAACATCCGCCGAATTTCCAGAGCCACATCAATTTACAGAAATATTCATAATAAACTTTGATAAAAGATCCAAGTATTATGCACAGAATTATATATATACTTCTCCTTAATGCAACTGCTGTGTCAGATCTCAAAAAAAGCTTTACGGAAAAAGCAAACCATGCAATAATCTGAGTACAGCGCTCAGACACAAAAATAAGCTGTGCAGATACCCGCCATGCTATGGAGTCAGTAAAAGTCAGAAATAGGATTATAAATATTCACTTACCTTTGATGATCTTCATCAGAATGCACTCCCAGGAATCCCAGTTCCACAATAAAGGTTTGTTTTGTTCGGGCAAGTCCAGGCGAAAGTTCAGACAAAAAGTTCAAAAGGTTATATTACAGTTCATAGAAACATGTCAAGCGATGTATAGAATCAATCTTTAGGATGTTTTTAACAAATCTTCAATAATGTTCCAACCTGAGAATGCCCTTGTCTTTAGAAATGCAATGGAACGCTGGTCGCTCTCACGGGTGCGTGCGTGATCAGGTCATGCCACTCTGGCAGACCTCTGGTTGAAACAGCTCTCATTCGCCCCACTTCACAGTAGAAGCCTCAAACAACGTTCTAAAGACTGTTGTCATCTAGTGGAAGCCGTAGGAAGTGCAATATGACCCCATAGACACTGTTTATTCGATAGGCAATGAGTTGAAAAACTACAAACCTCAGATTTCCCACTTCCTGGTTGTATTTTTCTCAGGTTTTCGCCGGCCATTTGAGTTCTGTTATACTCACATACATCATTCAAACAGTTTTAGAAACTTCAGAGTATTTTCTATCCAATACTACTAATAATATGCATATATTAGATTCTGGGCCTGAGTAGCAGGAAGTTTACACTGGTCATGCTTTTCATCCAAACATGAAAATGCTGCCCCCTATCACTTAGACCACTCACCCACTCCACTGAATAGCAGGCGAGTGATTACTTTACAATGCTTGCAGTTAGCCACCGATTCTTTCCAAACCACTCATTGTTGAATTTGCGATTTCCAACTGATTGTGTAATGTTTATGTCCAATGGCCGATGGGCACCGATACATTTTATCTATAGTTTCTCTTCATATGACAAGGATTGAAAACAATTTGCCAGTAGATTATTGACTTGATTCATGATGATGACTGGTTGTTTCCTAGCTAAGATGTTGAAAGTATGATGTTGACATGATCAGTCCAATCAAAGTTACAGTAGATATAACGTAATTTGACGTAATTTTATCTGTGACCAATGACCTTGAGCCATCTTGGATGGACACTTCTAATGTCACTCTATGGCAGCACCCAAGGGGCTTGAATTTTGAAGCTCTACCCGAGCTGAATTTTTTTATTTAGGCCTAATTTAGTCACTTCTTCGAGTCCGATGGCATTACATGCTTTCTGTGTACTGGTGTATTGGTAAACTGCCATGATGGTGGATTTAGAAATGGGAAATTGTGAAATGGTCATGTGCTATTCTGCTAAATTAACTTTAATGGATATAAAGAGAAATTAAAAGTCGGAATCAATTAGCACGGTAACTGACCGTAAAGAAATGCATTGAACCTGACTCCTATTTAATTTTCCTAATGCTGCAAAGCAGTGTGTAAAGATAGCGCTGCAGTGGATAGTAACTGTTTTATAGGATCCTGACCAATTCTGCTATTTTGTGAGTGTTTTTACACTGATCTTAACTTTTTTTGTACATAATGTCTCTGGCATAATTTCCTATGACCGAAAACAGCTTCTGGACATCACCACAGTGATGACTAACCTCGATTACGATGACAATTTCTACTTCAACGAGTCATTCTGCTTACTCCGGACCAGGCCCTAATCCTAGGACCTCGAAAGAGGAAGTGACAGTGCAAGGAAAGTACACGAGCCAGCATCCTGACTACACTACGCTGGCTAGCAAATAAACCGCTTCTACCCTCCGTTCTATTGGCAAACATAAAATCACTAGAAAACAAACTGGACAATCTGTTCGAGACTATCTTACCAATGGGACCGGAAGAACTGTAATATTCTATGTTCTATGTTTCTCTGAGTTGTGGCTGAACAAGGACATGGATAATATACATTTAGCTGGTTTTCCCATGCATCGTCAAGACCGTTCAGCAACTTCGGGTTAACAACAGCCGGTGCACAATCATTAATGTTAAGGAAGTCTCAAGTTTTTGCTCGCCTGAGTTAGAATAGCTGTAGACCATAGTTTTTACCAAGAGACTTTTCACCTATATTTTTCATAGCTGTCGATTCACCACCACGAACCGATGCTGGCACTAAGAGCACACTCAATGTGCTGTATAGGGCCATACGCAAACAACAAAATGCACTCCTAAAGGCAATGCTTCTCATGTCCTTAACGATTACAAGCATACCCATAAGTGTCAAACGCTGATCTGTTTCACCTGTCTTTGTGCTTGTCTCCACCCCCCTCCAGGTGTCGCCAATCTTCCCCATTATCCCCAGTGTATTTATACCTGTGATCTCTGTTTGTCTGTTGCCAGTTCGTTTTGTTTCCTACCAGCGGTTTTCCCCTTGCTTCTCTCTGTTCTAGTTCCTGTTTTCTAGTTTTTCCCGGTTTTGACCATTCTGCCTACCCTAACCCTGAGCCTGCCTGCCGTTCTGTACCTTGCAACACCACACTGGATTATTGGCCTGCTCTGACCCTGAGACTGCTTGTCGTTCTGGACCTTTTGCATCCTATCTGGATTGCTGACCTCTGCCTGCCCTTGACTTGTCGTTTTGCCTGCCCCTGTACTAGTAATAAACTTTTGTTACTTCGACACTGTCTGCATCTGGGTCTTACCTCAAACGTGATAGTACGAACTGGCCACGACTGAACCAGCAGACTTGGACCTGCTCCACAATGCCATATCCTCCCAAGGAGCCACCATTGGAAGGCATGAGGAGTTGCTTCCTGGTCTTATAGAAGGGTTCCAGACCTTGGACGAACGCCATGACCAAGCATTGAACATATTGCTGGAGCAATTCAGCGGGTTGTCTGTTAGACAGCCTACCACGACGGTAAACTCCCAGCCCCTCAGTAACTTGGCTGTTAGCAGCACTGCCTCCCCGGTTGCTCTGTTTTCCTGGGAATCCCGCTAAACTCACCCGGAACACTTTGATGGAGAGTCAGGCATCTGTCGGGCGTTTCTCACTCAGTGTTCCCACATCATTGAGCTGCAGCGCTCCTCCTTCCCCTCGGACCACTCTAAGGTAGTGCACCTCATCACGCTGATGTCCAGAAAGGCTCTTGCCTGGGCTATGGCAGTACTGGAATAACAGTCGGCTGTATGCGTCAGTCTGGCAGAGTTCGCGGCATAGGTAAAGAAAGTATTCGATGCTCCATTGTCCAGGAGAGAGCCTGCCCAGAAGTTACTCCAGCTTTGGCAAGACTCCTGCATTGTGGCAGACTATGCGGTGGTTTCTACACATTGGCAGCTGAGTGCCTGGAACCCGAAACCACTGTACGACATATTCCTGTACGGAGTATCAGAGGAAGTAAAGGACGAGCTTACAGCCCGGGAACAACCTACGGAACTCGACTCGCTCATCGCCTTGAACATTCGAATTGATGGGTGACTGCGGGAGTGAAGGAAGGAGAGGAGATTCGATTTCACTCGCCCGTCCAAGGATTCCACCTCGCCTCCGAGGCATCCCGGAAGTCTCCGACAGCTCCGTTGCCGAGAGAACCCAAGGCTACCTAAGTTCCCCTGAGAGTCTCAGAAGACTGCTGATTCACCTCTTCTAGAGCCTATGAAACTAGGCAGAGCTAGGCTGTCCCCAGCTGAATGTCTTCACACTAAAAGTTGCCTGTATTGTGGGACTACTGGTAATTTTGTCTCCACCTGTCAACTAAAAGACCAGGCTCATCGGTAGGAGCAAATACTCTTGTGGGCCATACGGGGAACTTTTCCTCTCCCCTTACTCGCACCCTTTATCATGCCATTTTGCTGTGGGGGAACCAGTCGAAAATCTCTGCGAGAACTCATCGACTCTGGGGCCGATGAGAGCTTTAGAATCGCTACCCTGGCTTCCGAGCTCGACATCCCCACTCAGCCCATCTCCATTTCCATGGACGTTAGAGCACTGGATGGGCGCTCTATAGGACGGGTCACCCACAATACCACCCCCATCAACCTACTTGTGTCAGGGAACACATTGCCTGTAGTCTGCCCCGGGATGTCTTCCTGGGGGCTCAGAAGTTGCCCCGGGCCTCTCTACCTCCGGGAGGTGTTCAGTAAGGCCCGGGCCACTTCGCTTCCGCCGCACCGACCATATGTCTGCGGGATCCAGGCACCACTCCGCCCCAGGGACGACTGTAGTCTGTCGGGTCCGGAGACCAAGGCTATGGAGACCTACATTGAGTGTTTTGCCCTTCTTCTCCACAAGAAGAATCCTGCGCCCGTGCATTGACTACCGTGGTCTCAACAACATCACAGGGAAGAACCGCCACCCGCTACCCCTCATCTCCTCGGCCTTCGAGCCACTCAAGGGGGCCACCGTGTTCTCCAAGCTGGACCTACGGAACTCCTATCACTATGCGGATACGGGAAGGGGACGAGTGGGAAACTGCCTTCAACATGTCCAGCAGTCACTACGAGTATCTTGCCATGTCATTTGACCTTACCAACGCACCTGCTGTGTTCCAAGCTCTGGTTAATGATATTCCCTGCGACATGTTGAACCAGTTCATCTTTGTCTTCCTCGTCTTTTCCCGCTCCGTTCAAGAACACGCACGTCCGAAAGGTTCTCCAACTCCTCCTGGAGAACCAGCTCTCTGTAAAAGCAGAGATGTGCGAATTTCATCACTCCACCATCCCCTGTATGGGTTACATCATACAGATGGTTCCCGGAAAGGTGAGAGCAGTGGTGGATAGTCCCCAGCCTATGTCCAGGGTGCAGCTGCAATGTTTCCTGGGATTCTCCAGCTTTTATCGCCGCTTTATCTGGGGTTACAGCACCCTGGCTTCCCCCCTGTCTGCACTCACCGCTCCCAAGGTTCCGTTCATGTGGTCCCGAGCTGCTGACCGGGCCATCCTGGAATCTCAAACACCAGATAACCGGATGTTCGTTTCTGACGCGGTCTGCTCCTCGGTCCTGGAGTGAGCCCACTCCTTCAGATTGGCCTGCCACCTTGGCTTCCGGCAGACCCTGGCCTTTGTGCGACAACGCTTTTGGTGGCCTACCATGGTTTCTGACGTCTCCGTTCGTCACCGCATGCACGATTTGTGCGCAGAACAAGACTCTTTGGCAAGCTTCACTGGTCTCCTTCAACATCTCCTATCCCTCACTATCCCTGGTCTCACATATCCCTGGACTTTGTCACGGGTCTCCCCCCATCTGATGGCAACACCACCACCCTGACCATAGTGGATCAGTTTTCCAAAGCCGCCCACTTGATTCCTCTCCCCAAGCTACCCTCTGCCAAAGAGACAGCCCAGCTCACGGTGCAGCACGTCTTCGGATCCATGGACTGCCAGAGGACATGGTCTCCAACCAGGGTCCTCAGTTCTCATCCTGGTTCTGGAAGGCATCCTGCAAACTCAATGGATTGTCGGCCAGCCTGTCCTCCGGGTTCTACCCCCAGTCCAACGGCCAGTCAGAGCGAGTCAACCAAGACCTGGAGACGACTCTGCGTTGCCTGGTCTCCGTCAACCCCACCAGCTGGAACCAGCAACTAGTGTGGGTTGAATACACCCGCAACACCCTTCCTTGCTCTGCCATGGGTCTATCGCCCTTTGAGTGTTCCCTGGGGTATCAGCCCCTGCTCTTCACTGAGCAGGAGGAAGAGGTCGGCATACCTACAGCCCAGATGTTTGTCCACTGCTGTCATGGTACCTGGAAGAAGGCCTGTAAACAGTAGCTATAAAAAGTAATTGAGTAGGCTGCATAGATTTCATGATTAGAACCTCAAAAGACGAAAACGTAATTTGGGGGGGGGTAAATTGAAATTTGCTATCGTAAATGTTAGCAACACCTCCGCCTTTGCGGGATGCATGGGGGATATGATCACTAGTGTAACCAGGAGGTGAGGCCTCATTTAACACAGTAAATTCATCAGGCTTAAGCCATGTTTCAGTCAGGCCAATCACATCAAGATTATGATCAGTTATTAGTTCATTGACTATAATTGCCTTTGAAGTAAGGGATCTAACATTAAGTAGCCCTATTTTGAGATGTGAGGTATAACGATCTCTTTCAATAATGACAGGAATGGAGGAGGTCTTTATCCTTGTGAGATTGCTAAGGTGAACACCGCCATGTTTAGTTTTGCCCAACCCAGGTCGAGGCACAGACACGGTCTCAATGGGGATAGCTGAGCTGACTACACTGTGCTAGTGGCAGACACCACTAAGCTGGCAGGCTGGCTAGCAGCCTGCTGCCTGGCCTGCACCCTATTTCATTGTGGAGCTAGAGGAGTTAGATCCCTGTCTATGTTGGTAGATAAGATGAAAGCACCCCTCCAGCTAGGATGGAGTCCGTCACTCCTCAGCAGGCCAGGCTTGAATCCCAGAAAGAGGGTCAATTATCTTATTATCTTATTATTATCTTTTGAGATGGGCAGAAAATAGTTTTCCACCAGCGATTGAGTTGTGAGACTGTAGAATTCATAGAGCTCAGCTGTAGAGCTCATCACTCCCCCTAACTGGGAGGGGGCCAGAGAAAATTACTTGATGCCAACACATCTTTCTAGCTGATGTACACCCTGAAGCTATGTTGCACTTGGTGACCTCTGACTGTTTCATACTAACATTGTTGGTGCCGACGTGGATAACAATATCTCTATACTCTCTACACTCGCCAGTTTTATCTTTAGCCAGCACCATCTTCAGATTAGCCTTAACGTCGGTAGCCCTGCTCCCTGGTAAACAGTGTATGATCGCTGGATGATTCGTTTTAAGTCTAATACTGCGGGTAATGGAGTCGCCATTGACTAGGGTTTTCAATTTGTCACAGCTAATGGTGGGAAGCTTCGGCGTCTCAGACCCCGTAACGGGAGGAGTAGAGACAAGAGAAGGCTCGGCCTCAGACTGCAACTGGCTGCTTAATGTGGAAAACCGGTTGGAAGTTTCTGTCGGCTGAATGAGTGACACCGGTTGAGCATTCCTACAGCATATCCCTCCATAAACCATGAGAAAGTTGCCTAGCTGTGGGGACCGTGCGATGGGATTTATACTAACGTTACTATCTGTACTTACTGTTGGCACAGATGCTTTTTTTCACCTTTATTTAACCAGGTAAGCTAGTTGAGAACAAGTTCTCATTTACAACTGCGACCTGGCCAAGATAAAGCATAGCAGTGTGAACAGACAACACAGAGTTACACATGGAGTAAACAATTAACAAGTCAATATCACAGTAGAAAAAAAAGAAAAAAAAGAAAAAAAAGAGAGTCTATATACATTGTGTGCAAAAAGCATGAGGAGGTAGGCGAATAATTACAATTTAGCAGATTAACACTGGAGTGATAAATGATCAGATGGTCATGTTCTGGTAGAGATACTGTTGTGCACAGATGTTGTTTCATCCTTTCCTACACTGAAATTACCCTTGCCTAATGATTGTGTCTGAAGCTGGGCTTGCAACACAGCTATCCTCGCCGTAAGTCGATCGTTCTCCTGTATATTATCAGTACAGCGACTGCAATTAGAAGGCATCATGTTAATGTTACGACTTAGCTTCGGCTGTTGGAGTTCCTGACGAACCACGTCCAGATAAAGTGTCCGGAGTGAAAAAAATTGAATGAAAAAAAGTTTAGTGAGGGAAAAAACAAAATATAAACGGTAATTAAAAAGTAAAAACCATAAAGTTGTCAGGTAGCAAAGTAAGGTTGGCAACAAAACGCACAAAACGCACAGCAACACATTAACAAGTCTGCAAGTTGTGACCGGAAATGGCGTCAGCAATGCAACAATCAAAAGTATGACAGCTGTAGCTCTAGCTTCAAGACTGTCTGCATCTGTGTCTTACCTGAAATGGGATACTCTGTCTGTTCTTTCATAACCCTCGTTTGCAGCGGCTGTTGCTAACTCAACGGCTAGGAGGTATCACTTCTGTAGTGAATAAGAGTTCAAAGTTCATACCATTCGCAACCTGTCACGTTCTGACCATAGTTCTGTTATTTTATTCTTTGTTTTAGTATGGTCAGGGCGTGAGTTGGGGTGGGCAGTCTATGTTTGCTTTTCTATTTTGGGTTTTGAGTTCGGCCTAGTATGGTTCTCAATCAGAGGAAGCTGTCAATTGTTGTTCCTGATTGAGAATCATACTTAGGTAGCCTGGGTTTCACTTTGAGTTGTGGGTGTTTGTTTCCATGTGAGTGTTTGTTGCCACACGGTACTGTTTCGGTTTTCGTTCATGTTCACGGTTTTTGTTTTGTATTTCATAGTGTTCAGTTTGTCTTAAAATAAACGTTATGGAAACTTACCACGCTGCGCATTGGTCCTCCGATCCTTCTCGCTACTCCTCCTCACTCAGAAGAGGAGGAAGAATGCCGTTACACATCCAAAGCTCACGCTGATGTTGGCTTAGTTCTGTAGTTATTATCTGAAGCACTCTGACATCAGACCGTCGTCCTCAAGTCCTCGGAACAGGAGATTATATTGTCGTCAAGGGCTTATATAGGAAGGGAGAGGGGGCGTGTTTGAAAAGTTTTATAGCCCATGTCCCTTCACAGGGGCGGGCCACTGATTGAGCAGAGCCCTATCTTATGAAAACCCAAATCTCACATTTTAGAAGCTAAAATCACATTTCATCCCATCATGAATAATTTCAAATTCAAACATTTAAATTGAACAACAATTCCATGCGAATCCGATAACTCTGAAGTGTAGAATTTCCACTGTAGAGTTTATGTCATCTTATCATTGATGAGAATGTCTCAGATAACAACCGAACTGACATCATATTCATTAAGTACCACCGCATATGTTCAATTACCAGAATATAGTTCATTTCCCCCCACCTTCTGATGTTCCCAGAATCTTTATGTTAACCAAGGGTTTTGCAAATGTAACAGCAGTAGGGTAGAGAGAGGAAAAAGGGGGAAAGAGGTATTTATGACTGTCATAAACCTACCCCCAGGCCAACGTCATGACATGCGTCATACCCAAAAAGACTCAAGGCTGTAATCGCTTCAACAAAGTACTGAGTAGAGGGTCTGAATACTTATGTAAATGTGATTTTTCCGTTTTTTTTGTTGAAATACATTTGCAAAAAATCTAAAACCTGTCTTTGCTTTGTCATTATGTGGTATTGTGTGTAGATTGATGAATGTAAAAAACTATTAAATCCATTTTAGAATAAGGCTGAGAGAGAGAGAGAGAGAGAGAGAGAGAGAGAGAGAGAGAGAGAGAGAGAGAGAGAGAGAGAGAGAGAGAGAGAGAGAGAGAGAGAGAGAGAGAGAGAGAGAGAGAGAGAGAGAGAGAGAGAGAAAAAAAATAGGTCCCTTGTCAAGTAATTAACAGCCTGGGCAATAACTGAACACAGCTGCTGCTTTGTTTTGTTTCCAGGCTACAAGGTGCTATCTAGAACCTAAAATCAGGCTGTGATTGGGAGTGTCATAGGGCGGCGCACAATTGACCCAACGTTGTCCGGATTTGGCCAGGGTAGGCAGTCAATGTAAATAAGAATTTGTTCTTAACCGACTTGCCTAGTTAAATAAAGGTGAAATTAACATTTACTCTGCATCATTCATCGTTACCTAACAAAACACATTTTCAAATGGTGTCCTTTACACATAAAATACGCATGACACATTGGCTTGTGGGCTGTAACACCCCTGTTGATACTGAATGTGATACCAAGCCACAATGTCAAATGCTTTGACAGCTTTGACATGATAAGTGGATTGGATGGGGAAAACTGATTTGTCATTCATATGAGATCTAAGGTGTTTGATGCAGTGCATCTCAACCAAAACCTTTTTTTTGCTGCATTATAGAGAGGGAAGGTGTGCAGATTTATTGAACATGACCATGTTGGACTAATACTTTTTACAGATTTTGATAGATAATGGTTTATTTGAGTGCTTATAAAAACATTCATGATATGACAAAATTCAGAATTTAAGTATATTTAGAAAAACAACATTTTCTCATTAACATGCAAATTTCTAAATTTGGCCTGAAAATATTAGTAATTTGATATACTGTCCATCTTAGATATTTTGAATCAAAATCACATACTCAGTTTCAAATTTACAACAATAATTTAGAAAGTACACGCAAGTACATTCACCGTGGTAACATTACATTTTAAGACAATTCAGGGATTTTGTCAAAGCACCTGTAATTGCAAAATTGTTAATACAGAAAAATGACACTTTTACAATAAAATGTTACATGATAGACTATTGTATGTCCCTGAAAAGCGACACAGGCATAATAAGACCATAATAAACATCTGACAAAGCCTAATGGCATCCCTATCTACACATGCCTTTTAAAATCATTGAATGGATTGATCTAAAAAATGTATATAATATAGAAATATATCAAGCAAGTACATCGAGTTTGGAATGAACAGCCACACCCTAGACCTGGGTTCAAATACTATTTAAGGGATTTCAATTACTTTCACATTTATTTCAAAGTAAGTATTTTGATATTTTTTTCTTTGGAAATACAAGTATTTTTTACTACGTCAAATATAAGTAGTTGATTCGGGCACATTATTTGAAAATATTCAAATACACAGAAAATAAGTATTTAAAATATACATACTTAATTAAGCATGCATTTGAACCCAGGCCTGCCACAATCGAATGGTTAGGACTTTGTCTCTGTAAACATGCAAGCACTGTAATATATCAGCAGCATTATCATGTTGATGGCACATTCTGGATGTGGGCAAGTCATCTGCCAAGTTAAAAATGACAAAAAAGTATTGAATACAATATCTGGATATAACTAAATGTAATCATTTTTTTAAATCCCTTTTCAGTTTTGATATTCTGCACTGCTACAGTAAAGGCAATATGTATTTATTTATTTTTATTTCACTTTTACTTATTCAGGGGATCCCAATTGAGGCCAGGGTCTCGTTCATAATAGTGCCCTGAGAACAAACAATTCACAAATCAACATAATTCAATAAAACAGCAAAAAATGAAAATACAAGACATAACAGATACATTTCAACAACACAAATAAATCATTACAATCAACCAAAACACTCGCAAACCTCAGAGAATGTTCCACATCAGCGTTCTAAACTGCGTTGCTGGCAAGGATTCAAGATGTAATGAGGATTGTAAATTATTCCAAACATGAGCGGCATTAAAACTAAGGGCTAATTTACCTAGGTTGGTAGAGACACAAGGGACAAGGGAGTTAACCAACCCTGTGAGCGTTTTTGGTGCCTCTTCTTTCTCTACTTAAACATAGGGCGGAGCACAGTGTCGTCCTGGTTAGGGTTTGGCCGGTGTAGGCTGTCATTGTAAATAAGAATGTGTTCTTATCTGACTTGCCTAGTTCAATAAAAAATACAAAACAGAGAAGTGAGATATGTTTGAAGTTCAAAAAGGGAGAAATGAATCAAAAAGGGAGAAATGAATCAAAAAGGGAGAAATGAGTCAAAAAGGGAGAAATTAATCAAAAAGGGAGAAATGAAGTGATCTACGGGAAATTAGAGAGGTCCAGCCAACCGTAATGTTGGTTGGCGAAATGTTTTTATACCCATGTAAATGTCTCTAGGACAATGTGACTTTTATCAATATATTTGCCTCTATTTACTCTCAGTAGACGTCTTGCAAGCTCCTGCAAGTCAACTCTATGTCACGCCTTGGTCATTGTATCTTGTGTTTTTGTTATATGTTTGGGTAGGCCAGGGTGTGACATGGGTTTATATGTTGTATTTCGTATTGGGGTTTGTATTAATTGGGAGTGTGTATTATTAGGGGTGTGTCTAGTTAGGCTTGGCTGCCTGAGGCGATTCCTAATTGGAGTCAGCTGATTCTCGTTGTCTCGGATTGGGAACCGTATTTAGGCAGCCTGAGTGCGCGTTGTATTTCGTGGGTGATTGTACCTGTCTTAGTGTTAGTCACCAGATAGGCTGTATTTGTTTCACTCGTTTGTTGTTTTCGTATTTTCAGTTATCTCATGTACCGCATTATTCTTCATTAAAAGTCATGAGTAACCAGTCATTTCGGTCGGACTCTCTACAAACAACAGACGAAGTTCATTACACTCTAGCTGACACCTTTGCTATCAGGTATTATATTTACATTTACATTTAAGTCATTTAGCAGACGCTCTTATCCAGAGCGACTTACAAATTGGTGCGTTCACCTTATGACATCCAGTGGAGCAGCCACTTTACAATAGTGCATCTAAATCTTTTAAGGGGGGGGGTGAGAAGGTTTACTTTATCCTATCCTAGGTATTCCTTAAAGAGGTGGGGTTTAACTTGCACAAGACAGTTCACAGACTTATCAATTTACAGAAATGTAGACAATTTATTAATTACAAAATGTAGCTAACATTAGATAGTTAATCTAGAGATGGTTACCTTTGCCTCAATTCGGCAGGCTCGTCCAGATCATCATGGCATTTGTAGTTTTTTTTTAGGATAGCCACATTAGCAGCTCATTAGCATTTCACTTTTGGGGGTTAAATACCAGAAAATATATTGATAAAAGTATCCTTGTCCTAGAGATTTACATGGTTATCAAAACATCATGCCAGGGTGAGCCTACATGAAACACAGCTCTTATTTTAAGTGTTTCTAAAATTCACTATGGGAAAAATGAATGGTGGAAAAACGATTGGTAACTTGACTTGACACCATTGTGCCCTGTCTGTGAACATTTGAACGAAAACCAAATTAAAGGAGACATAGATGCTATTAAAAATTAACTGACAATGCAATATTAAAACAAATGGGTGGAGATGAATCATAAACCCAAATTGAGAACCTTTTTTTTGATTAAGGCTGACTTTGTGTGTGAGATATATATATATTATGTACAACCTACATAAAAGCAAGTGATCGCTATGTGCACATGTAAGATCAGGGATATTGCCTCTGCGTATTGAAACAGGTAAGATCAGGGAAATTGCTTCTGTGTATTGAAACGGGTAAGATCAGGGAAATTTCCTGTGTATTGAAACAGGTAAGATCAGTGAAATTGCCTCTGTGTATTGAAACAGGTAAGATCAGTGAAATTGTCTCTGAGTATTGAAACAGGTAAGATCAGGGATATTGTCTCTGCGTATTGAAACAGGTAAGATCGGGGATATTGTCTCTGTGTATTGAAACAGGTAATATAAGGGATATTGTCTCTGTGTATTGAAACAGGTAAGATCAGGGATATTGTCTCTGTGTATTGAAACAGGTAATATAAGGGATATTGTCTCTGTGTATTGAAACAGGTAAGATCAGGGATATTGTCTCTGTGTATTGAAACAGGTAAGATCAGTGATATTGTCTCTGTGTATTGAAACAGGTAATATAAGGGATATTGTCTAAGTGTATTGAAACAGGTCGGTTTGTGGTGAAATGGAAGCGGAGACACTATGTAACTATTGTGACCTCGAAGAGAGAACTCAATTAATTTTATCCTCTATTGTCCTTTCTACCACAATATACGCTTTCAGAAATTCCACCAAATCTACCCTGGCATTATGTGGCTGAGGGATGAAGAGAAACTGAAATAGTTTTTTGTCTGTTGTGTATTTCTGTTTGCAGATTTTGTTTTATAAAGCTGGGAATAAAAGAAAAAGGGTGACAGAATTAAATTCAAAGTACAAATATGTATATAGATTGTGTATATCACTCACAATAGAAGGGCTTGTAAGTAAGCATTTCACAGTAAGATGAACACCTGTTGAATTTGGTGCATGTGACAAATAAAATTAGATTTGATTTAAATATTCTCTTTGTGCCAGACCGGGTTTAAATGCCATTTGCTGTATTTCTTTTGTTAATAATTTGTTTTATATTTTACAGCTCTAGGGTTGTTATTATTATTGCTTGAAAAACCTTATTTATTATTATTCATTTTTCATTCTTTATGCAGTGCACACTGCACAGAACACTGGAAGAATTATCACTAAATAATCACTGTGAATCATTGTAATGTTTGCCTATGCGTCAGTAAATCCAGTAAGGGATGGGTTGCCAACTGCCGATTTGACACGGAAATACAATACAATTCATTCATTTGATAGTTCCCAAACCACTTGCACATCATATACACATATAATAAATAACAATTTAGTACAGAACATACAGTATATAAAAGCTGCTATACATACAGTAGATGTAAAGCAGATTGGTAGGCTACATCCATTTTCTGACTTTAAAATGAATAATATAAAGCCATTGACTCTGGAAACAAACAAACAGATCATTTTGATCTCATGGATGGTCAGTTCTTGCATCCATAGCTCTGTCTATCAATTTGACAGTGGTAACATTCCTCCAGTCCCATCTCTCAGCTGTTTACCAAAACAAGTGGTGGGGTGGCCGCCTTGTTTTTTTGAATCGCCGCTTGACCCTTGAATAACAATCTTCTTGAATTAGTGTCTTGAAATAAGTGCTCTCAATCAAGAGTTTCTAATTGTGAATGATGTTGACCACAGAACATTATCATATTACAGTATGTTCAATATACCAGTCTACAAAGATACTGTGTACATAATAGTTGATGTGTCTTCATTTCAGTGTTCTGCCTAATGTTCAACATTTTAATAATGCTACCTGACAGAAGGCTTTATAAAGAGTGTCATTCTGCATTCAAATACTTGTCAGCCTCTCCAGAAAGAGGCGACAGTACGATCGATGCTTGTGCTACGAAGCACTTCAGTATCCTGGCGCATCATGTGTCAGAGCTTTGTGTCAGAGCACTGTGGTTACCTGGGTGACTTCCGAGCTCATGTCATCGTTAGGCTGGTAGCGTGAGTCCAAAGACAACATCTCCATACCTAGTCATACCTGTTGATTGGACCTCTCCACCCTGTTGGCGCTGGAGTGCTGATCGCGCTGGTGCTGCTGGTGGGGGCGGGTACGAGAAGAATTCTGCAGCTCCAGCACAGAGGGACTCAGGGGGATGCAGAACTCGCGGAAGCAGCGCTTGAAGTTCTCGTCCAGGAAGGCGTAGAGGACGGGATTCAGGCAGCTGTTGGTGTAGCCCAGAGCGATGCAGAAGTGCCAGGTGACGGACTGCAGCAGGGAGTTGGGGATGTTGATAAGGGCTTTGATGATGACGTAGATGTGGATGGGCGTCCAACAGATGATGAAGACGGCCACCACCACCAGGACCATGCGGGTGATGCGCCGCAGGTTGCGGTCCTTCTCCTTGGAGCCGGACAACATGCGCACACTCTTCAGGCGCAAGATCATTAGCCCGTAGCATACAGTAATGATGAGGACTGGGATGATGAAGGCAAAGATGAAGACGCAGATTTTCAGGAGATTCTCCCAGTACCAGGATGGGTGTGGGAAGATCAAAGTGCAGTCGATGAATCCTGAACATGTGGAGATTGAGTACAAGACACAGTTGAGGGAAAGTAGTACATGAGGAAACCAATAGCTTCACGGCAGTCTTTTTCACATTTAAACAGTTTTTCACAATTCCTGACATTTAATCCTAGTACAAATTCCCTGTCTTAGTTCAGTAAGGATCACCACTTTATTTTAAGAATGTGAAATGTCAGAATAATAGTAAGAATGATTTATTTCAGCTTTTATTTCTTTCATTACATTCCCAGTGGGTCAGAAGTTTACATTCACTCAATCAGTATTTGGTAGCATGGCCTTTAAATTGTTTAACTTGGATCAAACGTTTCAGGTAGTCTTCCACAAGCTTCCCACAATAAGTTGTGTAAATTTTGGCCCATTCCTCCTGACAGAGCTTGTGTAACTGAGTCAGGTTTGTAGGCCTCCTTGCTCACACAAGCTTTTCAAGTTCTGCCCACACATTTTCTATTGGATTGAGGTCAGGGTTTTGTGATGGCCACTCCAATACCTTGACCTTGTTGTACTCAAGCCATTTTGCCACAACTTTGGAAGCATGCTTGGCGTCATTGTCCATTTGGAAGACCCATTTGCGACCAAGCTTTAACTTTCTGACTGATGTCTTCAGATGTTGCTTCAATATGTCCAGATAATTCTCCTTCCTCACGATGCCATCTATTTTGTGAAGTGCACCAGTCCCTCCTACAGCAAAGCACCCCCACAACATGATGCTGCCACCCCTGTGCTTCACGGTTGGGATGGTGTTCTTCGGCTTGCAAGCCTCCCCCTTTTTCCTCCAAACATAACAATGTTCATTATGGCCAAACAGTTCTATTTTTGTTTCATCAGAACATAGAACATTTCTGCAAAAAGTACAACATTTGTCCCCATGTGCAGTTGCAAACCGTAGTCTGGCTTTTTTATGGCGGTTTTGGAGCAGTGGCTTCTTCCTTGCTTTCACTATGTCGATATAGGACTCGTTTCACTGTGGATATAGATACTTTTGTACTTGTTTCCTCCAACATCTTCACAAGGTCCTTTGCTGTTCTGGGATTGATTTGCACTTTTCGCACCAAAGTACGTTCATCTCTAAGAGACAGAATGCATCGCCTTCCTGAGCGGTATGACGGCTGCGTGGTCCCATGGTGTTAATACTTGCGTACTATTGTTTGTACAGATGAACGCGGTACCTTCAGGCATTGGGAAAATGTTCCCAAGGATGAACTAGACTTGTGGAGGTCCAGAATGTTTTTTATGACGTCTTGGCTGATTTATTTAGATTTTCCCATGATGTCAAGCAAAGAGGCACTGAGATTGAAGGTAAGCCTTGAAATACATCCACAGGTACACCTCCAATTGACTCAAATTATTTCAATTAGCCTATTAGAAGCTTCTAAAGCCATGACATTATTTTCTGGAATTTTTCAAGCTGTTTAAAGGCACAATCAATTTAGTGTATGTAAACTTCTGACACACTGGAATTGTGATACAGTGAATAATCTGTCTGTAAAAAAAATTGGAAAAATTACTTGTGTCATGCACAAAGTAGATGTCTTAACCGACTTGCCGAAACTATAGTTTGTTAACAAGAAATTTGTGGAGTGGTTGAAAAACAAGTTTTAATTACTCCAACCTAAGTGTATGTAAACTTCCGACTTCAACTGTAGATAAAGCTACATAGGCCCCGAAGCATTGCTCATAATGTTAGCCATAATAGTCAGCTATTTGTTAAACAACCTTGTGCTGCCTGCTTCTATTCCCCAAGCTGACATCGGATAGAGTTCCTTAAAGAGACTGCAAATAACACCCATTCTCCTCTTACCAATAAAAAGAGCTAAGATGGTTTTTACAGGCATTTTGAAAACCTAATTCAGGAGAAGCATCACAAATTTTTCTGACAAGTTTCCATCCCACTATTATACTGAAATGATGCATGGACTTTAAGACTATTATACATGGTGGAAGCTGCTAGTCTATGGTTATATTAGTCATCTATAAAGAATACATGGTGGAAGCTGCTAGTCTATGGTTATATTAGTCATCTATAAAGAATACATGGTGGAAGCTGCTAGTCTATGGTTATATTAGCCATCTATAAAGACTACATGGTGGAAGCTGCTAGTCTATGGTTATATTAGTCATCTATAAAGACTGCATGGTGGAAGCTGCTAGTCTATGGTTATATTAGTCATCTATAAAGTCTACATGGTGGAAGCTGCTAGTCTATGGTTATATTAGTCATCTATAAAGTCTACATGGTGGAAGCTGCAAGTCTATGGTTATATTAGTCATCTATAAAGACTACATGGTGGAAGCTGCTAGTCTATGGTTATATTAGTCATCTATAAAGAATACATGGTGGAAGCTGCTAGTCTATGGTTATATTAGCCATCTATAAAGAATACATGGTGGAAGCTGCTAGTCTATGGTTATATTAGTAATCTATAAAGACTACATGGTGGAAGCTGCTAGTCTATGGTTATATTAGTCATCTATAAAGAATACATGGTGGAAGCTGCTAGTCTATGGTTATATTAGCCATCTATAAAGACTACATGGTGGAAGCTGCTAGTCTATAGTTATATTAGTCATCTATAAAGACTACATGGTGGAAGCTGCTAGTCTATGGTTACATTAGTCATCTATAAAGACTACATGGTGGAAGCTGCTAGTCTATGGTTATATTAGTTGTCTATAAAGTCTACATGGTGGAAGCTGCTAGTCTATGGTTATATTAGCCATCTATAAAGACTACATGGTGGAAGCTGCTAGTCTATGGTTATATTAGTCATCTATAAAGACTACATGGTGGAAGCTGCTAGTCTATGGTTACATTAGTCATCTATAAAGAATACATGGTTGAAGCTGCTAGTCTATAGTTATATTAGTCATCTATAAAGACTACATGGTGGAAGCTGCTAGTCTATGGTTATATTAGTCATCTATAAAGACTACATGGTGGAAGCTGCTAGTCTATAGTTATATTAGCCATCTATAAAGACTACATGGTGGAAGCTGCTAGTCTATAGTTATATTAGCCATCTATAAAGACTACATGGTGGAAGCTGCTAGTCTATAGTTATATTAGCCATCTATAAAGACTACATGGTGGAAGCTGCTAGTCTATAGTTATATTAGTCATCTATAAAGACTACATGGTGGAAGCTGCTAGTCTATGGTTATATTAGTCATCTATAAAGACTACATGGTGGAAGCTGCTAGTCTATAGTTATATTAGCCATCTATAAAGACTACATGGTGGAAGCTGCTAGTCTATAGTTATATTAGCCATCTATAAAGACTACATGGTGGAAGCTGCTAGTCTATAGTTATATTAGTCATCTATAAAGACTACATGGTGGAAGCTGCTAGTCTATAGTTATATTAGTCATCTATAAAGTCTACATGGTGGAAGCTGCTAGTCTATGGTTATATTAGTCATCTTTAAAGATGCACTATGTAGAAATCGCTCTGCAATTTCCTGGTTGCTAATTTCAGTTTATGTGACAAAACAAGCAAGTATAGGGTAGAGCCTCCATACTCAACTGGCGGATCGTGGACCAGAACCGAAACCAGAATGGGGTCAATACCGACCGCAGGTTCCAAAGAAACATTTTTGTAAAAAAAATAAAAAATCATGGTTCGGACCCCTGGTATCATATAAACACACATAACTCACATTTCTATGTGAAGTTGGTTGGGTCACCCTTAAAAGTGACATTTTGCAGCTTTAAAGCATTATATTGATGAATAGAGTTGGAAACCTACATTAAGGCCAATTAGTAATGAACACTTACAAAACATTACTTAATATATCCTCTGATTTGCAGTTTTAAATCCACCATTATGTAAAAGTTAATGTCACACGTAAACCTAAATAAAGGAACTGAAAGTGTTCTTATTATATGATAATAAAAAAAAGCTTCTTAGCTAACATGGCACTTTCCCTCTATGACTCAAACCCAGACCATGTGTAGAACAGCAAAGTGATCATTTGGCGAATTCCATTCACTTCACAGAAATAAAATGAAGTGTAAAACATAATTGTTACTCTCTCGCTACTGTGGTGTACTCACTGACATTATAGATAGGCGGCCTACAATAGCGGATCAAAGAAAAACAGCATGGGGAAACGTACTGTCATACTTGCCATTATCAGTTACAGTAGTTAAGGCGGTGAACATGACAGGCAGACCGATGGCAGAGGACAGGATCCAGTTGCACACGTTGACAATCTTTGCGTTACGGGGCGTGCGGAAGTCTAAGGCCTTGACGGGGTGGCACACTGCAATGTAACGGTCAATACTCATGGTGGTCAATGTGAAGATACTGGTGAACATGTTGTAGTAGTCGATGGATATCACTATCTTGCACAGAATGTCTCCAAACGGCCAAGTCCCCATCAGGAAGTTGACACTCTGGAAGGGCAGTGTACTGGTGGCTAGTGCATCAGCCAAGGCCAGGTTGAAGATGTAGATATTTGTGGCGGTTTTCATTTTAGTGTATCTGGAAAGATAACATACAGAAAGAAAAATGGAAAGACCAAATTAGGGGATGCTTATCAGAAGACAAATAATCTGGACAGCAGCTTGTCTATCTCAAAACCATAAGCTCAGCAATGTCTTCTGTTCACCTTGCCGTTCATGGCAACGTCTTATCGCTGTGTCTCAGTTTCTCAGACAAATCATACCACCAAGAACAGGTTTACAAAATATTGGATTCATAAGGAATTTATATTACAAACAAACACACAGACAGATGGTGTATTGACATAGGGCTACATACACAACTGTTAATTAATTCAAATTAAATTTCTCTTTCTTACAGCGTTACCTACTGGGTAGCTCTCGAAAACTCTTCTAATTATATGTGGGTTTTCAGAGGTTTGCTTCGCACACGGTTGACTGCGTGTCAACTACAATTCTTCAGACAGTGTGTTTTAACGTTTAGAAATGTCAAAAATCATTGCTTGCGAAACGGTTTTCGAAACATGCTGATATAACTTTTATATTTCATACAGTGCATTCGGAAAGTACCCCTTCCCTTTTCCACATTTTGTTAAGTGACAGCCTTAAAAATAGATCAAATAGGTTTTTCCCTCATCAATCTACACACAATACCCTATAATGACAAAGCGAAAACAGTTTTTTTGTTTAGCAAATTTATAAAATAAAAAAAATCAATACCTTATTTACATAAATATTCAGACCCTTTGCTATGAGACTCGAAATTGAGCTCAGGTGCATCGTGTTTCCATTGATCATCCTTGAGATTGGAGTCCACCTGTGGCAAAAACCAAGCCATGAGGTCGAAGGAATTGTCTGTAGAGCTCAGAGACAGGAGTGTATCGAGGTGAAGATCTGGGGAAGGGTAGCAAAACATTTCTGCAGCATTGCAGATCCTCAAGAACAAGTTTGGAAGAAGTTTGGAACCACCAAAACTCTTCCTAGAGCTGGACGCCTGGCCAAGCTGAGCAATCGGGGGAGGGCCTTTGTCAGGGAGGTGACCAACCCAATGGTCACTCTGACAGAGCTCCAGAGTGTCATGCAGGTGAAAGAGGACCCAAAAGCGACTTGGCGAAAACAGAGTCTTTAATCCAGTAAAGTAAATACAAACAAAAAAACAACTTTCACTCGAAACTGGAGACTCGATCTTGAACAGCAGGTGAACAGCAGGTTGCCTCGGGAAGGCACTTGAACCAGACAGACTCAGACACCTGCTCACCACGCAGCATCTGAGGAAAACACGACACGACAGGGCGATACACAATCACAGTACGGTGAATTCTAAACAAGGAACCGACAGGACAGGAACGGAACACAAAGGAAGAAATAGGGACTCTAATCAGGGGAAAGGATCGGGAACAGGTGTGGGAAGACTAAATGATTGATTAGGGGAATAGGAACAGCTGGGAGCAGGAACGGAACGATAGAGAGAAGAGAGAGCGAGAGAGTGAGAGAGGGAGGGGGAGAGAGAGGGATAGAAAGAGGGAAAGAACCTAATAAGACCAGCAGAGGGAAACGAATAGAATGGGGAGCACAGGGACAAGACATGATAATAAATGACAAACATGACAGTACCCCCCCACTCACCGAGCGCCTCCTGGCGCACTCGAGGAGGAATCCTGGCGGCAACGGAGGAAATCATCAATGAGTGAACGGTCCAGCACGTCCCGAGACGGAACCCAACTCCTCTCCTCAGGACCGTAACCCTCCCAATCCACTAAGTATTGGTGACCCCGTCCCCGAGAACGCATGTCCATGATCTTATGTACCTTGTAAATAGGTGCGCTCTCGACAAGGACGGGAGGGGGGAGGGAAGACGAACGGGGGTGCGAAGAAAGGGCTTAACACAGGAGACATGGAAGACAGGATGGACGCGACGAAGATGTCGCGGAAGAAGCAGTCGCACAGCGACAGGATTGACGACCTGGGAGACACGGAACGGACCAATGAACCGCGGAGTCAACTTACGAGAAGCTGTCGTAAGAGGAAGGTTGCGAGTGGAAAGCCACACTCTCTGGCCGCAACAATACCTTGGACTCTTAATCCTGCGTTTATTGGCGGCTCTCACAGTCTGTGCCCTGTAACGGCAAAGTGCAGACCTCACCCTCCTCCAGGTGCGCTCACAACGTTGGACAAACGCTTGAGCGGAGGGAACGCTGGACTCGGCAAGCTGGGATGAGAACAGAGGAGGCTGGTAACCCAGACTACTCTGAAACGGAGATAACCCGGTAGCAGACGAAGGAAGCGAATTGTGAGCGTATTCTGCCCAGGGGAGCTGTTCTGCCCAAGACGCAGGGTTTCTGAAAGAAAGGCTGCGTAGTATGCGACCAATCGTCTGATTGGCCCTCTCTGCTTGACCGTTAGACTGGGGATGAAACCCGGAAGAGAGACTGACGGACGCACCAATCAAACGACAGAACTCCCTCCAAAACTGTGACGTGAATTGCGGGCCTCTGTCTGAAACGGCGTCTAACGGGAGGCCATGAATTCTGAATACATTCTCAATAATGATTTGTGCCGTCTCCTTAGCGGAAGGAAGTTTAGCGAGGGGAATGAAATGTGCCGCCTTAGAGAACCTATCGACAACCGTAAGAATCACAGTCTTCCCCGCAGACAAAGGCAGACCGGTAATGAAGTCTAAGGCGATGTGAGACCATGGTCGAGAAGGAATGGGGAGCGGTCTGAGACGACCGGCAGGAGGAGAGTTACCCGACTTAGTCTGCGCGCAGTCCGAACAAGCAGCCACGAAACGGCGCGTGTCACGCTCCTGAGTCGGCCACCAAAAGCGCTGGCGAATAGACGCAAGAGTGCCTCGAACACCGGGATGACCAGCTAACTTGGCAGAGTGAGCCCACTGAAGAACAGCCAGACGAGTGGAAACAGGAACGAAAAGGAGGTTACTAGGACAAGCGCGGCGACGCAGTGTGCGTGAGTGCTTGCTTAACCTGTCTTTCAATTCCCCAGACTGTTAACCCGACAACACGCCCATAAGGAAGAATCCCCTCGGGATCAGTAGAAGCCACAGAAGAACTAAACAGACGGGATAAGGCATCAGGCTTGGTGTTCTTGCTACCCGGACGGTAAGAAATCACAAACTCGAAACGAGCGAAAAACAACGCCCAACGAGCTTGACGGGCATTAAGTCGTTTGGCAGAACGGATGTACTCAAGGTTCTTATGGTCTGTCCAAACGACAAAAGGAACGGTCGCCCCCTCCAACCACTGTCGCCATTCGCCTAGGGCTAAGCGGATGGCGAGCAGTTCACGGTTACCCACATCATAGTTGCGCTCAGATGGCGACAGGCGATGAGAAAAATAAGCGCAAGGATGAACCTTATCGTCAGACTGGAAGCGCTGGGATAGAATGGCTCCCACGCCTACCTCTGAAGCGCCAACCTCGACAATGAATTGTCTAGTGACGTCAGGAGTAACGAGGATAGGAGCGGACGTAAAACGTTCTTTTAGAAGATCAAAAGCTCCCTGGGCGGAACCGGACCACTTAAAACACGTCTTGACAGAAGTAAGAGCTGTGAGAGGGGCAGCAACTTGACCGAAATTACGAATGAAACGCCGATAGAAATTAGCGAAACCTAAAAAGCGCTGCAACTCGACACGTGACCTTGGAACGGGCCAATCACTGACAGCTTGGACCTTAGCGGAATCCATCTGAATGCCTTCAGCGGAAATAACGGAACCGAGAAAAGTAACGGAGGAGACATGAAAAGAGCACTTCTCAGCCTTTACGTAGAGACAATTCTCTAAAAGGCGCTGTAGAACACGTCGAACGTGCTGAACATGAATCTCGAGTGACGGAGAAAAAATCAGGATATCGTCAAGATAGACAAAAACAAAGATGTTCAGCATGTCTCTCAGAACATCATTAACTAATGCCTGAAAAACAGCTGGCGCATTGGCGAGACCGAACGGCAGAACCCGGTACTCAAAATGCCCTAACGGAGTGTTAAACGCCGTTTTCCACTCGTCCCCCTCTCTGATGCGCACGAGATGGTAAGCGTTACGAAGGTCCAACTTAGTAAAGCACCTGGCTCCCTGCAGAATCTCGAAGGCTGATGACATAAGGGGAAGCGGATAACGATTCTTAACCGTTATGTCATTCAGCCCTCGATAATCCACGCAGGGGCGCAGAGTACCGTCCTTCTTCTTAACAAAAAGAACCCCGCCCCGGCCGGAGAGGAAGAAGGCACTATGGTACCGGCGTCAAGAGACACAGACAAATAATCCTCGAGAGCCTTACGTTCGGGAGCCGACAGAGAGTATAGTCTACCCCGAGGAGGAGTGGTCCCCGGAAGGAGATCAATACTACAATCATACGACCGGTGAGGAGGAAGGGAGTTGGCTCGGGACCGACTGAAGACCGTGCGCAGATCATGATATTCCTCCGGCACTCCTGTCAAATCGCCAGGTTCCTCCTGAGAAGTAGGGACAGAAGAAACGGGAGGGATGGCAGACATTAAACACTTCACATGACAAGAAACGTTCCAGGATAGGATAGAATTACTAGACCAATTAATAGAAGGATTATGACACACTAGCCAGGGATGACCCAAAACAACAGGTGTAAACGGTGAACGGAAAATCAAAAAAGAAATAGTCTCACTGTGGTTACCAGATACTGTGAGGGTTAAAGGTAGTGTCTCAAATCTGATACTGGGAAGATGACTACCATCTAAGGCGAACATGGGCGTAGGCTTCTCTAACTCTCTGAAAGGAATGTCATGTTTCCGAACCCATGCTTCGTCCATGAAACAACCCTCAGCCCCAGAGTCTATCAAGGCACTACATGTAGCACCCGAACCGGTCCAGCGTAGATGGACCGACAAAGTAGTACAGGATTTTGATGGAGAGACTTGAGTAGTTGCGCTCACCTGTAGCCCTCCGCTTACAGATGAGCTCTGGCTTTTACTGGACATGAATTAACAAAATGTCCAGCAACTCCGCAATAGAGGCACAGGCGGTTGGTGATCCTCCGTTCCCTCTCCTTAGTCGAGATGCGAATCCCTCCCAGCTGCATGGGCTCAGTCTCAAAGCCAGAGGAGGGAGATGGTTGCGATGCGGAGCAGGGAAACACTGTTGATGCGAGCTCTCTTCCACGAGCCCGGTGACGAAGATCTACCCGTCGTTCTATGCGGATGGCGAGAGCAATCAAAGAGTCCACATCTGAAGGAACCTCCCGGGAGAGAATCTCATCCTTAACCACTGCGTGGAGTCCCTCCAGAAAACGAGCGAGCAGCGCCGGCTCGTTCCACTCACTAGAGGCAGCAAGAGTGCGAAACTCAATAGAATAATCCGTTATGGACCGTTCACCTTGGCATAAGGAAGCCAGGGCCCTAGAAGCCTCCCTACCAAAAACTGAACGGTCAAAAACCCGAATCATCTCCTCTTTAAAGTTCTGGAACTTGTTAGAGCAATCAGCCCTTGCCTCCCAGATAGCTGTGCCCCATTCTCGAGCCCGGCCAGTAAGGAGTGAAATGACGTAAGCAACCCGAGCTCTCTCTCTAGAGTATGTGTTGGGTTGGAGAGAGAACACAATCTCACACTGCGTGAGAAAGGAGCGGCACTCAGTGGGCTGCCCGGAGTAGCAAGGTGGGTTATTAACCCTAGGTTCTGGAGGCTCGGCAGGCCAGGAAGTAACAGGTGGCACGAGACGTAGACTCTGGAACTGTCCAGAGAGGTCGGAAACCTGAGCGGCCAGGTTCTCCACGGCATGGCGAGCAGCAGACAATTCCTGCTCGTGTCTGCCGAGCATGGCTCCTTGGATCTCGACGGCAGTGTAACGAGCGTCTGAAGTCGCTGGGTCCATTCCTTGGTCGGTTCCTTCTGTCATGCAGGTGAAAGAGGACCCAAAAGCGACTTGGCGAAAACAGAGTCTTTAATCCAGTAAAGTAAATACAAACAAAAAAACAACTTTCACTCGAAACTGGAGACTCGATCTTGAACAGCAGGTGAACAGCAGGTTGCCTCGGGAAGGCACTTGAACCAGACAGACTCAGACACCTGCTCACCACGCAGCATCTGAGGAAAACACGACACGACAGGGCGATACACAATCACAGTACGGTGAATTCTAAACAAGGAACCGACAGGACAGGAACGGAACACAAAGGAAGAAATAGGGACTCTAATCAGGGGAAAGGATCGGGAACAGGTGTGGGAAGACTAAATGATTGATTAGGGGAATAGGAACAGCTGGGAGCAGGAACGGAACGATAGAGAGAAGAGAGAGCGAGAGAGTGAGAGAGGGAGGGGGAGAGAGAGGGATAGAAAGAGGGAAAGAACCTAATAAGACCAGCAGAGGGAAACGAATAGAATGGGGAGCACAGGGACAAGACATGATAATAAATGACAAACATGACACAGAGTTCTTCTGTGGAGATGGGAGAAGCTTCCAGAAGGACAACCATCTCTACAGCACTCCACCAATCAGGCCTTCATGGTAGTGTGGCCAGACGGAAGCCACTCCTCAGTAAACGGCACACGACAGCCCGCTTGGAGTGCATCAAAACGCACCTAAAGCCTCTTGAGAAACAAGATTCTTTGTCTGATGAAACCAAGATTGAACTATTTGGCCTGAATGCCAAGAGTCACGTCTGGAGGAAACCTGCACAATCCCTACAGTGAAGCATGGTGGTGGTAGCATCATGCTGTGGGGATGTTTTTCAACGGCAGGACGTGGGAGACTGATCAGGATCTAGTCAGCGTAAGATGAACGGAGCAAAGTAAAGAGAGATCCTTGATGAAGACCTGCTCCAGAGTGCTCAGGACCTCATACTGGCCCAACTGGACAACAACCCTAAGCACACAGCCAAGACAACTCAAGAGTGGCTTTGGGACAAGTCTCTGAATGTCCATGAGTGGCCCAGCCAGAGCCCCGACTTGAACCAGATCAAACATCGCTGGAGAGACCTGAAAATAGCTGTGCAGCAATACTCCCCATCCAACTTGACAGAGCTTGAGAGGATCTGCAGAGAAGAATGGGAGAACCTCCCCAAATACAGGTGTTCCAAGCTTGTAGAGTCATACCCAAGAAGACGTGAGGCTGTAATCACTGCCAAAGGTGCTTCAACAAAGTACTGAGTAAAGGGTCGGAATACTTATGTAAATGTGAAATTTCATTTTTTTCTAAAAACCTGTTTTTGCTTTGTCCTTATGTTTTTTTTGTGTAGATTAGGAAAAAAAACTAATTTAACCCATTTTAGAATAAGGCTGTAATGTAACCAAATGTGGAAAAAGTCAAGGGGTCTGAATACTTTCCAAATGCACTGTATCAGCGAGAAATACTCCTTCAAATAAAAAATATACACTTACTGTAGCAGTTTTGCACAGATCCACAAGCAGTGTGTGCCTCCAGTTGACAAACTACACTTCCTCTCCAGTTAAGTTTACACACAGGTGTTGAGAATACTCTATGCTAGATAGCTAATTAGCACAGGTGGCTGCCTATGTCTTGCACCTGTCTTCTGTAAACAAGCGATGTAACGTGGAGATATGGCCGTGTAGGAACACTAACCCAATTAAGGTGTGTAGTAATTAAAAAATATATATATTATTATTATTTTGCGTTGATATGAATGATATGTTCCTTATGTTTCCAAAACTGTACTGCAAGCGATACGTTTAAACAGTCAGAACGTTATTGTTAAACAAACAGACAGTCATTGTAATGGAAATGGTATTTTTACTTGATCAAATATTTGACCAGCCTAAATCCTCTCATGACAGGCACTGACAATAGTTCATCAAAATGATAAGCTCCAAATACATAAAGACAGTGTTGGGTGGAATGAATGTCATTTCCACCCATTAGATACTACATTGATCTCTTACGTATCATATCAGAGCACTTATGATGCAGTTGGTCTTATTATACTAATTATCCAGGGATACCATAAGTAGTGTCGTCCATTGTGTTTATTCAACGGAGCAGACTAGATATTTTATCCGTATCTGTTCTCATCCCCGATCTTAATCATTTCAATCAAAATCATAGTGTTCATTTGGAGCTTATTGTGCGACGTTACACAAAGAACATATTGTTGCATAATGAGGTACTGTTCGCTTTTGTTGTTTCTTAATTTTCATTATTTCTCATTATGAGGCATCATTTGTAGGTTTAATTTTGTTACTTTCTAGGTTCAGCATATTCCTGTACACGAATAAAACTAAAAGGAAACCATTTTCACTTGTATAACTATTCTGCAATCATTTCTTTGTAGTAGTAGAGAGAGTAAAGGTGTGTTTACATTGTGGAGATGCAGAATGACTACAAGGATCCGTCGCTTATATGTGAATTAGAGTTTCAGAGCAGTCTGACTCTGTACCAGATGCCTTTCTAATCCAAATCGCCCCGGCAATCTTGTGGACCGACCTGCCTACATTTTACGTTTGCGCGTGCTGCGGATTACCATTAATGACATATTATATAAAAGTTATAAATTGAGTTTTGGATGCGTGGGGGGGGGAACTCAAGTGTGACGGAGCTTGAACTGTCGTTCCTGCGTCTCCGCAATTAATGGATAGTAATAACGTATTGCTGTTGAACTTCCCATAATGCCCAAAAAGAAAGAGTGGCATATCTTAAACAGATAGAATGGCTTGTGTATTTGGATAATATAAACAATATTATATAACGCTTGAGAATAGCAAATACAATCCCATTATGCTCATCCACATCATTCTGATTGGTTTTTCATGAGAAAATGTTTCATTCATTTCCAATGCCACATTAGCAGTCTGGGATTGTCTCATTTCTTCTCGTTTCCAAAACTCTTTATTATCTTCTAATGTCAATGAGATTTTCAGAACAGATAACAGCAAATCATCTTTTTTATTTTGGAAAAATCTCCCTGATCACACTGTTTAGATAGATTACTAAACTGTACCGTGGCCCTGATTAATAAGGGGGATACCTAGTCAGTTGTACAACTGAATACCTTCCAACTGAAATGTGTCTTCTACATCCACGAATTTGATAAAGGGCTTCATTGACAAAACCCAGAAGTATCCCTTTAAGATACAAGGCATTTTCTGGATAAATACAATCTCAAATTGGCCGCAGGTAGCCTAATGGTTAGAGAGGCTAGACAGCATTTTGAAATTCTGGGTCTGATGGGAAGAATCTGCCAGGAAGGGAATCCTGGATGCCATTGCCTGCTGTTGTGCCCTTGAGCAAGGCACTTAACCCCCCCCCTCAACAACTGCTCAACAGGCGCCAGGGTGACAGACGCCTGCTCCAACCTCTCTGACCGCTATATGTTTGTGTGTCATTTGGAGGGGTTGGGATAAAGAGGAAGTCACATTTCAGTTGAACCTCGTGTACAATTGACAAATAAAAGTGAACTTGATCTCAAATGAAGGACTACTCCAAAATAAAAAACAGCAGCACAGTAACCCAAACAATGAAAAGACAAAGAGTTCAATCAAAGGCACATTGTAAACAAATGCACTGCATTTGACTTTTAAATGTAATTTACGCTTGAGCCAACATCCGCAGCGTTTACTCTGAATGCAATCTCTGAGAACATCAGGGAAGATGCCTTGTCGATAATGCATTGCACTTGGAATGAATCCTGGCAGAAGATTGAGATGGCTGGGGAATGCATGCCACCTTGTCGATAGTGCATTGCACTTGGAATGAATCCTGGCAGAAGATTGAGATGGCTGGGGAATGCATGCCAAAATAAATGTAACTATTTTATTTTAAAAGATAATTCATTTTTTGCCTACTATGTTTGCGCATGGAGTTGTGCATTATACGTAAGCCATGGATGTACACAAGGAACCGGATGTCTTGAGCTTTAAGCATAACATTGTCCGTGTCTGATGGATGGGTCTGATGTCATCAGTGTAAAAGCCCAGGAAGGAGCCAAGGGCAGGGTGTTTTGTATTGCACATTCTGGAACACAACATGCCTGTCTATAACAACACCATAAAACAAAGCAGGGGAGAATTGTTGATAAGGTGACGCTTGAGTCTCTCAGACAAAAAAATGATGATTTCCTACCAGTTCCAGGGAGAGAAAGTGAAAATGTGGCTCCCAATGCACTCTCTTTGTAAGGAAGACTAATACTGGACAGAAGGGATATCTGGATCTGGCCAAAAGGGATTTCTGGATCTGGATAGAAGGGATATCTGGATCTGGACAGAAGGGATATCTGGATCTGGACAGAAGGGATATCTGGATCTGGATATAAGGGATTTCTGAATTTGGATATAAGGGATTTCTGGATCTGGACAGAATGGATATCTGGATCTGGGCAGAAGGGATTTCTGGATCTGGGCAGAAGGTATATCTGGATCTGGACAGAAGGGATATCTGGATCTGGACAGAGGGGATGTCTGAATCTGGACAGAAGGGATATCTGGATCTGGACAGAAGGGATATCTGGATCTGGACAGAAGGGATATCTGGATCTGGATATAAGGGATTTCTGGATCTGGACAGAAGGGATATCTGGATCTGGGCAGAAGGGATTTCTGGATCTGGACAGAAGGGATATCTGGATCTGGACAGAAGGGATATCTGGATCTGGACAGAAGGGATATCTGGATCTGGACAGAAGGGATATCTGGATCTGGGCAGAAGGGATATCTGGATCTGGACAGAAGGGATATCTGGATCTGGACCTAGGGCTGTTGCGGTGACTGTATTACCGCCACACCGGCGGTAACGAGTCATGACGGCAGTCAAATTCCATGTGACCGTTTCGTCACGGTAATTAGGCTTCTCCAAGCTCTGATGCTGCTGAGGTCATTAGTACCTATCAAACTTGAAGACTTTTGGAGGATGGCCTGGTGTCAAGAAGGGCAGCAAAGAAGCCACTTCTCTCCAGGAAAAACATCAGGGACAGACTGATATTCTGCACAAGGTACAGGAATTGGACTGCTGAGGCCTGGGGTAAAGTCATTTTCTCTGATGAATCCCCTTTCCGATTGTTTGGAGCATCCGGACAAGAGGTTGTCTGGAGAAGACAAGGTGAGCGCTACCATCAGTCCTGTGTCATGCCAACAGTAAAGCATCCTGAGACCATTCATGTGTGGGGTTGCTTCTCAACCAAGAGAGTGGGCTCACTCACAATTTTGCCTAAGAACACAGCCATGAATAAAGAATGGTACCAACACATCCTCCAAGAGCAACATCCCCCTTAACCATCAGGGAACAGTTTGGTGACGAACAATGCCTTTTCCAGCATGATGCCATAAGGCAAAAGTAATAACTAAGTGGCTCTGGGAACAAAACATCGATATTTTGGGTCCATGGCCAGGAAACTCCCCAGACCTTAATCCCATTGAGAACTTGTGGTCAATCCTCAAGAGGCGGGTGGACAAACAAAAACTCACAAATTCTGACAAACTCCAAGCATTGATTATGCAAGAATGGGCTGCCATCAATCAAGATGTGGCCCAGAAGTTAATTGACAGCATGCCAGGGCGGATTGCAGAGGTCTTGAAAAACAAAGGTCAACAATGCAAATATTGACTCTTTGCATGAACTTCATGTAATTGTCAATAAAAGCCTTCGACACTTATGAAATGCTTGTAATTATACTGCAGTATTCCATAGTAACATCTGACAAACATTTCTTAAGACACTGAAGTAGCAAACTTTGTGGAAATTAATATTTGTGTCCTCAACTTTTGGCCATGACTGTATTTGTACTATGGGGGATAGTAGATTGACATAGGCTAGTGCTTCTGCTGTTTGTCAGGCCACCGCATCTTGTTGGCTGATGAAAAGTAAATGTGGACAGGTCTTCCAATAACTTCAATATGCATCTCGGGATCGGATCAGATAAGGGTGCACGCAGTTGCGTCCCAGATGTGTCTGTCTTCACTTGTAGCCTGTGAGAAAGACCCAATCATGTGATGGAGAGCCATGTGAGTGAGAGGCGCTTAGGGGCACGCAGCACTCAGGTAGAAGGGCACAACGCAGCAATTCGGGCCAAGGGCACAACCACAACTGGCCGCGAAAGGCATGGATTTTTTGGGGGTGCATTATGGCCACAAAGGGGATGCCGCTGTGATATTCGAGGCATTGTCAAGTGCTTGTCAAATTGTGAATGAGAGACTGATAAAGTGTGTACAGCCTACGCAAAAAAACAAAGCTACCTCATGTCTTTCAAGCTACTTTTTTCAAATCGTCATTAGAGTCGTATCAAGCAGCCTAACAATGTATTAAAGATCAAAACATATAGCCCAACATCTGCAGAACAACTAAAGTTGCATTAATAACTCTAAATTAAGCATATAGGAGTACCTACAGTGGGGCAAAAAAACGTATTTAGTCAGCCACCAATTGTGCAAGTTCTCCCACTTAAAAAGATGAGAGAGGCCTGTAATATTCATCATAGGTACACTTCAACTATGACAGACAAAATGAGGAAAAAATCCAGAAAATCACATTGTAGGATTTTAATGAATTTATTTCCAAATTATGGTGGAAAATAAGTATTTGGTCAATAGCAAAAGTTTATCTCAATACTTTGTTATATACCCTTTGTTGGCAATGACAGAGGTCAAACATTTTCTGTAAGTCTTCACAAGGTTTTCACAACTGTTGCTGGTATTTTGGCCGATTCCTCCATGCAGATCTCCTCTAGAGCAGTATTGTTTTGGGGCTGTTGCTGGGCAACATGGACTTTCAACTCCCTCCAAAGATTTTCTATGGGGTTGAGATCTGGAGACTGGCTAGGCCACTCCAGGACCTTGAAATGCTTCTTACAAAGCCACTCCTTCGTTGCCCGGGCGGTGTGTTTGGGATCATTGTCATGCTGAAAGACCCAGCCACGTGTCATCTTCAATGCCCTTGCTGACGGAAGGAGGTTTTCACTCAAAATCTCACGATACATGGCCCCATTCATTCTTTCCGTTACACCGATCAGTCTTCCTGGTCTCTTTGCAGAAAAACAGCCCCAAAGCATGATGTTTCCACCCCCATGCTTCACAGTAGGTATGGTGTTCTTTGGATGCAACTCAGCATTCTTTGTCCTCCAAACACGACGAGTTGAGTTTTTACCAAAAATATCTATTTTGGTTTCATCTGACCATATGACATTTTCCCAATCTTCTGGATCATCCAAATGCTCTCTAGCAAACTTCCTGGACATGTACTGGCTTAAGCAGGGGGACACGTCTGGCACTGCAGGATTTGAGTCCCTGGCGGCGTAGTGTGTAGATGGTAGGCTTTGTTACTTTGGTCCCAGCTCTTTGCAGGTCATTCACTAGGTCCCCCCGTGTGGTTCTGGGATTTTGGGGATTTTTGCTCACCGTTCTTGTGATAATTTTGACCCCACGGGGTGAGATCTTGCGTGGAGCCCCAGATCGAGGGAGATTATCAGTGGTCTTTTATGTCTTCCATTTCCTAATAATTGCTCCAACAGTTGATTTCTTCAAACCAAGCTGCTTACCTATTGCAGATTCAGTCTTCCCAGCCTGGTGCAGGTCTACAATTTTGTTTCTGGTGTCCTTTGACAGCTCTTTGGTCTTGGCCATAGTGGAGTTTGGAGTGTAACTGTTTGAGGTTGTGGACAGGTGTCTTTTATACTGATAACAAGTTCAAACAGGTGCCATTAATACAGTTAACGAGTGGAGGACAAAGGAGCCTCTTAAAGAAGAAGTTATAGGTCTGTGAGAGACAGAAATCTTGCTTGTTTGTAGGTGACCAAATACTTATTTTCCACCATAATTTGTAAATAAATTCATTAAAAATCCTACAATGTGATTTTCTGAATTTTTTTTCTTATTTTGTCTGTCATAGTTGAAGTGTACCTATGATGAAAATTTACAGGCCTCTCTCATCTTTTTAAGTGGGAGAACTTGCACAATTGGTGGCTGACTAAATACTTTTTTGCCCCACTGTATTTCTTCATTAACCGTTCAACACAGAACAGCTGCATGTGCGCAATCTCTCAAATCGTTTGGAGAAAATATTTATATTTTATTCAGCTATGTTCAATTGTATTCTACATACTATAAAATAATGCCATGTAATTCTAAGGAAATCTTGCTGCTAAATGAACTCGTGTAGCCCCCAGCCATTTGGCATAGACAGATCAGGACCTAACTTAAGGGCAACTCAGAGTATGCTATTCTGTTATTCTGAAATAGACTACAATCTATTCATATCATGCTTCTTTAGACGTGTCTAAAATAAATAACGGATTTATTGTGAAGGTGTAGGCTATATTACATGGATTTATTATACTTTTTACATTGTGGAAGCCAGGAAGCCAGCCAACAGTGTGGAAGCCATGAGATGCTAAATGTGTTTATGTTGATTAACAGTCAATTACCGTGAGACCGACAGTTATTTGTTGGACAATCACCAGCTGACAAAATTTAGTGACCGCCACAGCCCTATCTGGACCTATGTATGAATCTCCCAGAGTGTACAAAAAGCCATGCCAACATGCTCTGCGGTTTTCATTATTCTCATATGTGACCTTGGATTTCATTATTCTCATATGTGACCTTGGATTTCATTATTCTCATATGTGATCTTGGATTTCATTATTCTCATATGTGATCTTGGATTTCATTATTCTCATAAGTGACCTTGGATTTCCTTATTCTCATATATGACCTTGGATTTCATTATTCTCATATGTGATCTTGGATTTCATTATTCTCATATGTGATCTTGGATTTCATTATTCTCATAAGTGACCTTGGATTTCATTATTCTCATATGTGACCTTGGATTTCATTATTCTCATATGTGACCTTGGATTTCATTATTCTCATATGTGGTCTTGGATTTCATTATTCTCATAAGTGACCTTGGGTGCTAACAAAAGGGAAGTTCAGAAGTATGATCAGTAATCAGTAATGGGCGACAGTGACGGCTATGGTTGGAGTTCACTTATTCATATTAAATGCTCTACTACGCTCATCCTGTCTCTCACACAAGAAATTTCACAGGAAAAGAGAAAATGATTGATGGTTATAACACAGCAGAATGGAAATAGTCCCTGTGCACAATCCTGTTAAATGAGCTTTTAGTGCCTTTTTTCAATAAGAGATTTGTTCCTGGTTTTAGATGACAAGCCAATTACAAGTAGAGCGAATGTGCATCAAAAGCCTTTTTTTCTCTTAAGTTGGATGAATTTAACTGGTCCTTCCTCATTAAGGAAATTGTCCCCATAATCAGGGATTCCCAGATGAATCATCTCCCAATATTCTTTAGTCTGGATCCAGATTCCTTGAGGTGGAGAGTTATTCTTATGTATCAAAGGAATGATGAACCCTCTGATGCAGCATGGAGAGAGGATGGCAGTTGCACACCATCAAAAACAGATTCTTTCCACCTCTGGAAATGACTCTCTCTGCTGTGATTTGAGGTTAGTGATTATGGGTGAGTCAGGCCCTTAGAATTCAATAGCCATCAAAGCTCGCTAACATCTGCTGGGGGACAAATCCATTTGATGCCAACACAACAACCTGTTCCCACAGACTTTGGCCGTAGTGTATTGGAGGAGAAGTCTCCTGCCCAACATCTTTCATTTTTGTCATTTAGCAGACACTCTTATCCAGAGCAACCAGGGTTAAGTGACTTGCTCAAGGGCACAAAATATTTTACATAGTCGACTCGGAGATTCAAACCAGCAACCTTTTAGTTACTGGCCCAATGCTCTTAACCGCTGGCTACCTGCTGCCCAGCAGAAAAGTGTGTAGCAGGGAGCAATGGCACAGGACACCTCCTGCAACAGCGCTGTCTGCCTCTAGTCAGTGGAAACCAGTTCGCTATGAAAGAGGGAGCACAGCCATCACAGCATCGATTAAGACAGACAGCAGCTTAACACTAAAACACTTCAGTTGCCTCATAGTAACTGCCTCTGCAATTACTGAGTGTGATGGTCCGCTCGACTGGCAGACATGATCACACCGGTGGCAGTTACCTCCACTCAAATAGAGCAGATATCCCTGCGCAGCCAGCTGTCTTTTCTCATTATTCAGCAGATGATGTCTAGTGGAACGGATTTGCAAATACTTTTGGATATTCACCGCTGACACATGGCTCCAGGCATAAGCGACATAAGCTTATGTCGAGGTCCCAACTTACTGTTGATGGTCACAATAGTAGAATGCACTAGGTGCAAATTTGGTTGTGCATCAGCAGTTTTTCTCTTGTTATGTCAGTCACTGACAGTCACTTAATTAGCATGTCAGCTAACAATTTTTAGATTGGTAAATGAGTCTAGCCAGCAATCTAAACGTGTAGTAATCATGGCCGAATTCCAACCAGGCATGCAGGGCAGGTGCCCTGACTTCCCGGGGGCCCCTATTGATTTTGATAGTGACTCTCACTCAGATATCATTAACATGGCATAAGTTGTGGCAAAATGTGTATAATAGCAGAAAGCTTGCTTTAAAACTGCTACATTTTCTCCACTCCCCATGGCAAAATGTGTCCAATTGCAGGAAATGAACTTTAAAACTTACATTTTATCTCCGCCGTCAAGAGGTGGGCCACCAAAATGTTTTGACTGTGAGGTGGGGGGGTGGGGGGATCCAGCAACCAAATCTTGCTTAGGGCCCCCAAAAGGCAAGGGCCGGCTCTGCAAATGGCCTTTGTGCATGGCATGTTGTAAGGCCTAATGCACATGCATAGTGACAGTTGACATAGAGCAGACATAAACAAGCCTTTTCACAATAGCTCTGAACTCATCAGAGCCACACTAGTGCAATTTATGTTGTCCCCTAACCGGCTATCACCCGGTTACTCAACCCTGCACCTTAGAGACTGCTGCTCTATATACATAGACATGGAATCACTGGTTACTTTAATAATGGTACACTAGTCACTTGAGTAATGTTTAATGTTTACATACTGCTTTACTCATCTCATATGTATATACTGTATTCTATTCTACTGTATTTTAGTCAATGCCACTCCGACATTGCTCATTCTTATATTTATATATTTCTTAATTCGATTATTTTACTTTTATATTTGTGTGTATTGTTGTGAATTTTTGGATACTACAGCACTATTGGAGCTAGGAACACAAGCATTTCGCTACACCCACAATAACATCTGCTAAATATGTGTGTGACCAATAAAATGTGATTTGATTTGAAAACATTTTGATTGTGTGGATATAGAGCAGTAACACACTATGGTATGGTGAGCCTGTTTACAAAACATTGGTTAGTTTTGATTATCTCTCAAAATGCAGTTCGATTTTAGGAAATGAATGGTAGTATAACCACAGAAACAGCGCAGCAGGGTAGCCTATAGCAATCAAGGCTTGTTGCTAAGGAACAACCGGAACATCGCCTCTTACTTTTTGTGATTACCTTCTCCCTATATCAAATCATACAGCCACAGATAGAACAATGAGCCAGATGTTTCACCAGAGTAGAAATCTGAAGCATCCGGTTGGCATTTCCACTTAACACCAAATATGGAAGCCCAGTGGCTGGCAGTGGGAGAAGATGGATTGAGATGGATTTTGGCCAACATTCTACACGTTTTCTCATTAATGAAACATTGGATCTCAATACAGTTTTCTGTACCCAAAACTAAAATCTGTTACGAACAGACTGGAATAAGTTTAGTAGACTTTACTGTTTGCCAAAGTTTCTAAAGATGGTGTTGTTTAGAAGGAGTGCAAGGGCGAATTGAGTTATTGCACACGAATACTTCAGAGAGTAGGCGTTCCCTAATGTAAATATGCAAATACATGCTAGAACGCGACAATAAGATCTCGCTAGCTCGTGCTTGACTCTGTCCACCTCCTTGCTTGTTTTTTTGCCCACTATGATTAATTTGCTCCCATTGGAAACAACAGGCTGTGGTCTATCTTGGGTTAGTTCGAAAAAATCTTTGATACAACCTTCCATTACATTCAGGCTGAGACAGTGTTTCTCCTAGATTGTTTCAGGCGGGTCCAAAGCCCCCCAAAATTAACATGGGCCTCTTTAAACATTTGAATTGAAATCAATTTCCCTAATACCCATAGGACCCCACCTAAATAATGGAAACAATGTGGTGAGATCCTTTGGTACGAACCAGTTAAAGTTCTGATGAATATTCAAATGTAAAGTGGGCAATTTAGACTCTGACGTCCTTCTTTTTCCAGCGTTTTAAAACTGGAAAGCTTTGTCGAAGGGACAATACATTATTCAGTTGGAAATGTCAAATACATGTTCCCTCAAAAACCATCATCACAAAATCTACAGTTAATATAGGAGCCATTGTAATCCTTTCAATGGTGGAGAGAACCAAGATAAGAACTATCTTAATTTGATCACCCTGCATGGCAAGGAACGCAAACTTGTATTGTGTTTGAGGTTTAAAAAGGCTTCTAAAATGTGTAACTTCCACTTGAAAATGTCAGACTGGATTTGCACTAACCCTTACAAAAATGCCCATTAGTACAAACTCACACAATAATTCACATTTCCTGTTGCTGTGAAAAACTGATCAAGTTAATATCACACATCTGTACTATATAATGTGTGGAGACTGAATCAATGTCAGTCATGCATTCATTGACAAAGCTACTACTATCAATCATATTGCGAAGACACATTTACTGTTCAGGAGCAGTCCTATTCTTGTCCTCATCTTACCTTGAGGAAAGACAATCCCTATGGGAGGGAGGCGGAAATACAATTGTTCACCACTGCTGATCTTTCAAGACCAATATTGTTAATCTTCCTTAATAAAGATAGAAGGTAATTGAGCATAAGAAGATGGAGATTGCCCTGAATGCATTAATCATAAGGAGAGCCAATATATTGAGCCAAAAACAGTGTGACATAAGCTGCCTGTTGGCGATCCATAGGTGGCTGAGTTTGCATGTACGTCAATTCTATACAGTGAGGGAAAAAGTATTTGATCCCCTGCTGATTTTGTATGTTTTCCCACTGACAAAGAAATGATCAGTCTATAATTTGAATGGTAGGTTTATTTGAACAGTGAGAGACAGAATAACAACAAAAAAATTCTGAAAAACGGATGTCAAAAAATGTTATAAATTTATTTTAATTTTAATGAGGGAAATAAGTATTTGACCCCTCTGCAAAACATGACTTAGTACTTGGTGGCAAAACCCTTGTTGGCAATCACAGAGGTCAGACGTTTCTTGTAGTTGGCCACCAGGTTTGCACACATCTCAGGATGGATTGTGTCCCACTCCTCTCTTTGTAGATCTTCTCCAAGTCATTAAGGTTTTGAGGCTGATGTTTGGCAACTCGAACCTTCAGCTCCCTCCACAAATTTTCTATGGGATTAAGGTCTGGAGCCTGGCTAGGCCACTCCAGGACCTTAATGTGCTTCTTCTTGAGCCATTCCTTTGGGGCCTTGGCCGTGTGTTTTGGGTCATTGTCATGCTGGAATACCCATCCACGACCCATTTTCAATGCCCTGGCTGAGGGAAGGAGGTTTTCACCCAAGATTTGAAGGTACATGGCCCCATCCATCGTCCCTTTGATGCGGTGAAGTTGTCCTCTCCCCTTAGCAGAAAAACACCCCCAAAGCATAATGTTTCCACCTCCATGTTTGACGATGGGGATGGTGTACCTGGGGTCCTAGGCAACATTCCTCCTCCTCCAAACACGGCGAGTTGAGTTAATGCCAAAGAGCTCCATTTTGGTCTCATCTGACCACAACACATTCACCCAGTTGTCCTCTGAATCATTCAGATGTTCATTGGAAAACTTCAGACGAGCATGTATATGTGCTTTCTTGAGCAGGGGGACATTGCGGGCGCTGCAGGATTTCAGTCCTTCAAGGCGTAGTGTGTTACCAATTGTTTTCTTGGTGACTATGGTCCCAGCTGCCTTGAGATCATTGACAAGATCCTCCCGTGTAGTTCTAGGCTGATTCCTCACCGTTCTCATGATCATTGCAACTCCACGAAGTGAGATCTTGCATGGAGCCCCAGGCTGAGGGAGATTGACAGTTCTTTTGTGTTTCTTCCATTTGCGAATAATCGCACCAACTGTTGTCACCTTCTCACCAAGCTGCTTGGCGATGGTCTTGTAGCCCATTCCAGCCTTGTGTAGGTCTACAATCTTGTCCCTGACATCCTTGGAGAGCTCTTTGGTCTTGGCCAAGGTGGAGAGTTTGCAATCTGATTGATTGATTGCTTCTGTGGACAGGTGTCTTTTATAAAGGTAACAAGCTGAGATTAGGAGCACTCCCTTTAAGAGTGTGCTCCTAATCTCAGCTCGTTACCTGTATAAAAGACACCTGGGAGCCAGAAATCTTTCTGATTGAGAGGGGGTCAAATACTAATTTCTCTCATTAAAATGCAAATCAATTTATAACATTTTTGACATGAGTTTTTCTGGATTTTAGTTGTTGTCTCTCACTGTTCAAATAAACCTACCATTAAAATTATTGTAACGGCGTTCTTCGTTTGTCGAAAGAGAGTCGGACCGAAATACAGCGTGTTTGTTACTCATGATCTTTAATGAATGAAAACGGAACGATACATGAAATAACTCAATACAAAAACAACAAACGGAAAGTGAAATCTAATTACAGCCTATCTGGTGAAACAACACTGAGACAGGAACAATCACCCACAAAATACACAGCGAAACCAGGCTACATAAATACGGTTCCCAATCAGAGACAACGAGAATCACCTGACTCAGATTGAGAACCGCCTCAGGCAGCCAAGCCTATACAACACCCCTAATCAGCCGCGATCCCAAATACTACAAACCCCAATACGAAAATACAATATAACAAAAACCCATGTCACACCCTGGCCTGACCAAATAATATAACGAAAACACAAAATACAATGACCAAGGCGTGACAATTATAGACTGATAATTTCTTTGTTAGTGGCATACGTACAAAATCAGCAGGGGATCAAATACTTTTTTCACTCACTGTACATGTTATTCACTTGAGTTTGAGAGGATGGAACTACTAGTATTAACCTGTATTCTCTGCCCATTTACCTGATGCTGTTTGGCATAGAGTACTGTGTGGAGCCTATTCAAACACATTTCTATCCCCATACGACATCCAACACATGGACGTCTTTGAAGTGGCTTTATGAAACCAACTAACATCATGAAATGAGGAGATGAGATGTGTTATTACTGAAGGGTTGTTGAATGACTGAGCAGGTAACACTTACAGAAAAAGTTATTTGACATTTTGCTCAGAACCCTCCTTTAAAACTTATTCAGGATTGATGGGTCCCCTGTGGGATGGTTGAGCTAACATAGGCTAATACGATTAGCGTGAGGTTGTAAGTAACAAGATTTCCCAAGACATAGACATATCTGATATTGGCAGAAAGCTTAAATTCTTGTTAATCTAACTGCACTGTACAATTTACAGTAACTCTTACAGTGAACAAATACCATGCTATTGTTTGAGGAGAGTGCACATTTTTTAACATGAAAAGTTATTAATTAACAAATTAGGCACCTTTGGGCAGTCTTGATACAAAATTTTGAACAAAAATACAACGGTTCATTGGATCAGTCTAAAACTGTGCACATACACTGCTGCCATCTAGGGGCCAAAATCTAAATTGCACCAGAGCTGGAATAATATATGCCATTTAGCAGACGCTTTTATCCAAAGCGACTTACAGTCATGTGTGCATACATTCTACGTATGGGTGGTCCCGGGGATCGAACCCACTACCCTGGCGTTACAAGCGCCATGCTCTACCAACTGAGCTACAGAAGGACAAATAATACACATGGCCTTTCTCTTGCATTTCAAAGATGATGGTACAAAAAAACAGTTGGTTTTTTCTTTGTATTATCTTTTACCAGATCTAATGTGTTATATTCTCCTACATTCCTTTCACATTTCCACATACCTCAAAGTGTTTCCTTTCAAACGGTACCAAGAAACTGGATATCCTTGCTTCAGGGCCTGAGCAACAAGCAGTTAGATTTGGGTATGTCATTTTAGGCGAAAATTGATAAAAAGGGTGTGATCCTTAAAATAATTGGACCTGACGTATTAGGCATACATTGTAGCAATGTCACGCCTTGGTCATTGTATCTTGTGTTTTTGTTATATGTTTGGGTAGGCCAGGGTGTGACATGGGTTTATATGTTGTATTTCGTATTGGGGTTTGTATTAATTGGGAGTGTGTATTATTAGGGGTGTGTCTAGTTAGGCTTGGCTGCCTGAGGTGATTCCTAATTGGAGTCAGCTGATTCTCGTTGTCTCGGATTGGGAACCGTATTTAGGTAGCCTGAGTGCGCGTTGTATTTCGTGGGTGATTGTACCTGTCTCTGTGTTAGTCACCAGATAGGCTGTAATTAGTTTCACTCGTTTGTTGTTTACTTCTTCAGTTATTTCATGTACCGCATTATCTTCATTAAAAGTCATGAGTAACCTACACGCTGCATTTCGGTCTGACTCTCTTCAAACAACAGACGAACTTCGTTACAGAATCACCCACCACCATTTACAGACCGAGCAGCGTGTGAACTGGCAGGATCTAAAGGAGGACGTTATGGACGGCAGAAGCAGGGATTATACGACGTGGGAAGAAATCGACAGGTGGGCGGCCGACCCAGATCGAGTGCAGGAGCCTGCCTGGGATTCCCTACAGCAATGCGAAGAGGGCTATACACGTATGAAATCGAAAAGGAAAGCACGGCTTTACAGAGCGAAAACCGTAGGTAACGGGGGAAAGCGCAGAGAGAGAGTGGCAGAGTCAGGAGTCAGACCTGAGCCTACTCTCCCTGTTAATTGTGAGGAGCAGCAATATGAGGACTTCTGGTCTTGGGAGATGATATTAGATGGAAAAGGACCCTGGGCGCAGCCGGGAGAATATTGCCTTCCCAAGGAGGAAATAGAAGCAGCTAAAGCGGAGAGGCACAAGTATGAGGAGGCAGCACGGCGACGCGGTTGGAAACCGGAAAGTCACCCCAAAAAATTTATTGGGGAGGGGCTAAAAGGGAGAATAGTTATGCCAGGTAGGAAACCTGCGCATACTCCCTGTGCTCACCGTTGGGCTAGAGAGACCGGGCAGGCACCGTGTTATGCTATGGGCGCACGGTGTTTCCAGTGCGGGTGCAGAGCCAGCTGCGACACATACCAGCCCTTCCTATTGGCCGGGCTAGAGTGGGCATCGAGCCAGGTAAGCTTGGGCAGGCTCGGTGCTCAAGAGTTCCAGTGCGCCTGCACGGTCCGGTCTATCCAGAGCCACCTCTACACACCAGTCCTCCGGTAGCAGCTCCCCGCACCAGGCTTCCTGTGCGTGTCCTCGCGCCAGTACCACCAGTTCCAGCACCACGCACCAGGCCTCCAGTGCTCCTCGCCTGTTCAGCACAGCCAGTGCTTTTCTCCCCTCCTGTGCTATCAGAGTCTCCAGCCTGTTTAGCGCAGCCAGAGCCTTTCTCCTCTCCTGCGCTGCCGGAGTCTCCTGTCTGTCCAGCGCCACCAGTGCTTCCAGTCGGCCCAGCGCGTCCAGTGCGCCTCGCCTGTTCAGCGCAGCCGGAGCTTTTCTCCTCTCCTGTGCTGTTGGAGTCTCCCGCCTGTTCAGCGCAACCAGAGCCTTTCTCCTCTCCTGCGCTGCCGGAGTCTCCTGTCTGTTCAGCGCCACCAGTGCTCCCAGTCGGCCCAGCGCGTCCAGTGCGCCTTGCCTGTTTAGCGCAGCCAGAGCTTTTCTCCTCTCCTGCGCTGTTGGAGACTCCCGCCTGTTCAGCACAGCCAGGGCCTTTCTCCTCTCCTGCGCTGCCGGAGTCTCCTGTCTGCCCAGCGCCGCCAGTCGGCCCAGCGTCACCAGTCTGCCAGGATCCACCAGAAGTGCCAGTCTGCCAGGATCCGCCAGAAGTGCCAGTCTGCCAAGATCTTCTAGATCGGCCAGACAACCTTAATCATCCAGGTCCACCAGCCAGCCAGGATTTACCGGAGCCTACTACCTGCCTGAGCTTCCTCTCTGTACTGGGCTTCCCCTCAGTACCGGGCTGCTTCGGTCCCGGGCTGCCCCTCTGTCCCGGGCTGCCCCTCTGTCCTGAGATGCCCCTCTGTCCTGAGCTGCCCTGCTGTCCTGAGTTGCCCCTCTGTCCCGAGCTGCCCCTCTGTCCCGAGCTGCCCCTCTGTCCCGAGCTGCCCCTCTGTCCCGAGCTGCCCATCTGTCCCGAGCTGCCCCTCTGTCCCGAGCTGCCCCTCGGTCCCGAGTTGCCCCTCAGTTATGTGGGGATCAGGGTGAGGACTATTAGGCCATGGTCGGCGGAGAAGGTGGATTATCCTAGGATGCGAAGGGGAGGAACTAGGACATTTATGGAGTGGGGTCCACGTCCCGAGCCAGAACCGCCACCATGGACAGACGCCCACCCGGACCCTCCCTATGCTCTTGAGGTGCGTCCCGGAGTCCGCACCTTAGGGGGGGGGGGGTTCTGTCACGCCTTGGACATTGTATCTTGTGTTTTTGTTATATGTTTGGGTAGGCCAGGGTGTGACATGGGTTTATATGTTGTATTTCGTATTGGGGTTTGTATTAATTGGGAGTGTGTATTATTAGGGGTGTGTCTAGTTAGGCTTGGCTGCCTGAGGCGATTCCTAATTGGAGTCAGCTGATTCTCGTTGTCTCGGATTGGGAACCGTATTTAGGTAGCCTGAGTGCGCGTTGTATTTAGTGGGTGATTGTACCTGTCTCTGTGTTAGTCACCAGATAGGCTGTAATTAGTTTCACTCGTTTGTTGTTTTCTTCTTCAGTTATTTCATGTACCGCATTATCTTCATTAAAAGTCATGAGTAACCTACACGCTGCATTTCGGTCTGACTCTCTTCAAACAACAGACGAACTTCGTTACAAGCAACCTGTTGATAAGAGGACAATTAAATGATAAATCTTTAATTTTGTTTGTGCATAGAGGGACATGTTAGCCTGAATTAATTTCCCTACCTCGTCATGTTTTGCACCCTTCAAAATGATGATAAAATACAAGCACTAGACTGACAACAATAAACCACCGTTTTTGTTCATCAAGGAACATATGGCCATGAAGGGTACAGGACCCTTTTGAATGCATTGTTTGTGACCCAAAAATGTAAGTGTTAACAGCAATTCAGGGAATGGATCACATCTGGTGTTTTATTGTACTGCAAGAGGCTGAATGTGGGAAGGGATGGTTTGGTAGGCTGACTGGGGGAAGGGATGGTCTGGTAGGCTGACTGGGGGAAGGGATGGTCTGGTAGGCTGACTGGGGGAAGGGATGGTCTGGTAGGCTGACTGGGGGAAGGGATGGTCTGGTAGGCTGACTGGGGAAAGGGATGGTCTGGTAGGCTGACTGGGGGAAGGGATGGTCTGGTAGGCTGACTGGGGGAAGGGATGGTCTGGTAGGCTGACTGGGGGAAGGGATGGTCTGGTAGCCTGACTAGGGGAATGGATGGTCTGGTAGCCTGAATGTGGGAAGGGATGGTCTGGTAGGCTGACTGGGGGAAGGGATGGTTTGGTAGGCTGAATGTGGGAAGGGATGGTCTGGTAGCCTGAATGTGGGAAGGGATGGTCTGGTAGCCTGAATGTGGGAAGGGATGGTCTGGTAGCCTGAATGTGGGAAGGGATGGTCTGGTAGCCTGAATGTGGGAAGGGATGGTCTGGTAGCCTGAATGTGGGAAGGGATGGGCTGGTAGGCTGAATGTGGGAAGGGATGGTCTGGTAGGCTGACTGGGGGAAGGGATGGTTTGGTAGGCTGAATGTGGGAAGGGATGGGCTGGTAGGCTGAATGTGGGAAGGGATGGTCTGGTAGGCTGACTGGGGGAAGGGATGGTTTGGTAGGCTGACTGGGGAATGGGATGGTCAGCGAGAAAGCCTTGGTGTCTCCATGACAACAAAAAGCACTCTGCACTATTTTCCCTGCAGTTTTTCTGCCAACTGGAATGGATTTTCCACATGAGCATGCAGATATCATTCTGTGGGTGACACTGATTGTCATTTGTTTGTGCTTGTGAGAGTTTCTGGATGAAAGAGCTGATCTGGTGGAAGATTGGGGGTGGGTTAGGTGTTGTTGTTAATGGCATGAACATGTCCACTGTGTAGCTGTTTTGAACATATAAAGGTTCAAAAGGTCTTTGCAGTTACTAGAGCTATTAAGTTGGTACGCACTTAGGAAAGAATCCAAATTTGAGATAGGAATGACTAACTTGATTTTGTGTACATCATGCATTGACGTCAATGAAAGATTTTCACGAGTTATGCACAGCAATCTCAGGCTACATGTCTTTACATTTACATTTAAGTCATTTAGCAGACGCTCTTATCCAGAGCGACTTACAAATTGGTGCATTCTTTAAAATAAAGTTGAATCATAATGCCAATCAGTTCACCACCACGGCGTTCATTGGGGTAAATGGAGGACTTTGTGAGTGGATTCTGAATTCCCCAAGGGAGTTGACTCTCTTGAGGTTGTGCTTAATGTAGCTTACATGCCTCTGGGTCATAGTGAAGTGTGGCAATGTGGCACATGTTCAGTAGGGAACACCGTAATGAAACTTGTGCTGTGAGTATGGAATATCTGTGTTCTTATTGGACAAGCTGAGGTAGTAGTTATTCTGGATAAAACTGAACTCTACTCAGGAGTCTTAGACTACTATGTCATCAGCAGAGATCAGTTGGTTGTCATCTCCTCTTTTGGTCAAAGACTAAAAGAAGCAGGCGAATGCTGATGGGCTACTAAGGCCACCCCGGCTGAGGAAGACATTTCTGAGAAACAGCATTGATTTACTGCTTGCCTTGAGCATCTTTCAATGACAGTGTGGGATTGTGACTGGAGATACTCAACTGTTTCAAAGTTTTAGGCTCTTAACACCTTTGGTATAATATGAAGGACATTAGTGAAGCTGTTTAATTAAAAACACATATTTGGCAACAGCATGCTAAAAGATGCATGAGCTCCCTTCAATCAACAAACCTGTGACTAAAAGATAATATGTCTGTATAGAAAATGGTGTGATGCATGCTGGGACCGATAACAAAGTAACATGTGTAACCGATGTGCAATGGCTAGCTAGTTAGCGGTGGTGCGCGCTAATAGCGTTTCAATTGGTGACGTCACTCGCTCTGAGGCCTTGAAGTAGTTGTTCCCCATGCACTACAAGGGCCACAGCTTTTGTGGCGCGATGGGTAACGATGCTTCGAGGGTGGCTGTTGTTGATGTGTGCAGAGGGTCCCTGGTTCGAGCCAAGGATGGGACGAGGAGAGGGACGGAAGCTATACTGTTACACATGTACACATGTCAATCAGAAAGCTATCAGCAGTCTCGTAGCCAATCCATCCTCTCAATGTCTCCATACAGGCAGGTCTGCTGCTCAGTCTCACAAGGGCATATCAAGGGCTACACATACAATACATTTCTAATGAGCCTTTACTCTAGCGAATCATTTTTCATTGAAAGGGTATAGGCCATACTACTATTGACATATAGCCAGGTTCAGTGTAATAATAGTGCAATTACACATTGTTATATTGTACCTGTTAAGCCTGTAATTACTGTATTTTGCTTTAATATTATTGCAAAATAACAGGCCTTGTCATTTTTATGGCCAATTTGATATGCATTTTGAGAGGGTGGGGCATATGCTCCTTAAAATATCTCTATATGTTCTCAAAGTAAAGTGTTTATGACAGTTAAATACCAACAATTACAAATAATGTTAAATTGTTTCTACTGTGCCACAACAATGGTTTCTATGGCAGCTAATGTTATGAAGATGACTATGAGGGTCTGGAAATCCGTTGCATTTTAGCCAAAATTCCTTAACAACTGGAGTTGTAAATTGTAATTGTCTGATTAACATGTGATTGCAATGCTTTTTCTTGCAGCATTTTATTCTGACTAGGCTCCATGAGATTACACATGGTGCAATGCTCTGCCTACTGACACAAATAATGCAATATGCTTTATTTTTATGATGGCCTTCAGCAGCACATGTTGTAATGAATTCCCTAATGAATTACACAGGCTAAATAATGTAGCAATTTGCTGGTCAATATCATGATTTACATGCGCCTCACTCCCGGTGCCATTCCTTCACATTACATTTACATTACATTTAACATTACATTTAAGTCATTTAGCAGACGCTCTTATCCAGAGCGACTTACAAATTGGTGCATTCACCTTATGACATCCAGTGGGACAGTCACTTAACAATAGTGCATCTAAAACTTAGGGGGGTGGGGTGAGAGGGATTACTTAACCTATCCTAGGTATTCCTTAAAGAGGTGGGGTTTCAGGTGTCTCCGGAAGGTGGTGATTGACTCCGCTGTCCTGGCGTCGTGAGGGAGTTTGTTCCACCATTGGGGGGCCAGGGCAGCGAACAGTTTTGACTGGGCTGAGCGGGAGCTGTACTTCCTCAGTGGTAGGGAGGCGAGCAGGCCAGAGGTGGATGAACGCAGTGCCCTTGTTTGGGTGTAGGGCCTGATCAGAGCCTGGAGGTACTGAGGTGCCGTTCCCCTCACAGCTCCGTAGGCAAGCACCATGGTCTTGTAGCGGATGCGAGCTTCAACTGGAAGCCAGTGGAGAGAACGGAGGAGCGGGGTGACGTGAGAGAACTTGGGAAGGTTGAACACCAGACGGGCTGCGGCGTTCTGGATGAGTTGAAGGGGTTTAATGGCACAGGCAGGGAGCCCAGCCAACAGCGAGTTGCAGTAATCCAGACGGGAGATGACAAGTGCCTGGATTAGGACCTGCGCCGCTTCCTGTGTGAGGCAGGGTCGTACTCTGCGGATGTTGTAGAGCATGAACCTACAGGAACGGGCCACCGCCTTGATGTTAGTTGAGAACGACAGGGTGTTGTCCAGGATCACGCCAAGGTTCTTGGCGCTCTGGGAGGAGGACACAATGGAGTTGTCGACCGTGATGGCGAGATCATGGAACGGGCAGTCCTTCCCCGGGAGGAAGAGCAGCTCCGTCTTGCCGAGGTTCAGCTTGAGGTGGTGATCCGTCATCCACACTGATATGTCTGCCAGACATGCAGAGATGCGATTCGCCACCTGGTCATCAGAAGGGGGAAAGGAGAAGATTAATTGTGTGTCGTCTGCATAGCAATGATAAGAGAGACCATGTGAGGTTATGACAGAGCCAAGTGACTTGGTGTATAGCGAGAATAGGAGAGGGCCAAGAACAGAGCCCTGGGGGACACCAGTGGTGAGAGCGCGTGGTGAGGAGACAGATTCTCGCCACGCCACCTGGTAGGAGCGACCTGTCAGGTAGGACGCAATCCAAGCGTGAGCCGCGCCGGAGATGCCCAACTCGGAGAGGGTGGAGAGGAGGATCTGATGGTTCACAGTATCGAAGGCAGCCGATAGATCTAGAAGGATGAGAGCAGAGAGAGAGAGAGTTAGCTTTAGCAGTGCGGAGCGCCTCCGTGATACAGAGGAGAGCAGTCTCAGTTGAATGACTAGTCTTGAAACCTGACTGATTTGGATCAAGAAGGTCATTCAGAGAGAGATAGCGGGAGAGCTGGCCAAGGACGGCACGTTCAAGAGTTTTGGAGAGAAAAGAAAGAAGGGATACTGGTCTGTAATTGTTGACATCGGAGGGATCGAGTGTAGGTTTTTTCAGAAGGGGTGCAACTCTCGCTCTCTTGAAGACGGAAGGGACGTAGCCAACGGTCAGGGATGAGTTGATAAGCGAGGTGAGGTAAGGGAGAAGGTCTCCGGAAATGGTCTGGAGAAGAGAGGAGGGGATAGGGTCAAGCGGGCAGGTTGTTGGGCGGCCGGCCGTCACAAGACGCGAGATTTCATCTGGAGAGAGGGGAGAAAGAGGTCAGAGCACAGGGTAGGGCAGTGTGAGCAGAACCAGCGGTGTCGTTTGACTTAGCAAACGAGGATCGGATGTCGTCGACCTTCTTTTCAAAATGGTTGACGAAGTCATCTGCAGAGAGGGAGGAGGGGGGAGGGGGCGGAGGATTCAGGAGGGAGGAGAAGGTGGCAAAGAGCTTCCTAGGGTTAGAGGCAGATGCTTGGAATTTAGCGTGGTAGAAAGTGGCTTTAGCAGCAGAGACAGAGGAGGAAAATGTAGAGAGGAGGGAGTGAAAGGATGCCAGGTCCGCAGGGAGGCGAGTTTTCCTCCATTTCCGCTCGGCTGCCCGGAGCCCTGTTCTGTGAGCTCGCAATGAGTCATCGAGCCACGGAGCGGGAGGGGAGGACCGAGCCGGCCTGGAGGATAGGGGACATAGAGAGTCAAGGGATGCAGAGAGGGAGGAGAGGAGGGTTGAGGAGGCAGAATCAGGAGATAGGTGGGAGAAGGTTTGAGCGGAGGGAAGAGATGATAGGATGGAAGAGGAGAGAGTAGCGGGGAGAGAGAGCGAAGGTTGGGACGGCGCGATACCATCCGAGTAGGGGCAGTGTGGGAGGTGTTGGATGAGAGCGAGAGGGAAAAGGATACAAGGCAGTGGTCGGAGACTTGGAGGGGAGTTGCAGTGAGGTTAGTGGAAGAACAGCATCTAGTAAAGATGAGGTCGAGCGTATTGCCTGCCTTGTGAGTAGGGGGAAGGTGAGAGGGTGAGGTCAAAAGAGGAGAGGAGTGGAAAGAAGGAGGCAGAGAGGAAAGAGTCAAAGGTAGACGTGGGGAGGTTAAAGTCGCCCAGAACTGTGAGAGGTGAGCCGTCCTCAGGAAAGGAGCTTATCAAGGCATCAAGCTCATTGATGAACTCTCCGAGGGAACCTGGAGGGCGATAAATGATAAGGATGTTAAGCTTGAAAGGGCTAGTAACTGTGACAGCATGGAATTCAAAGGAGGCGATAGACAGATGGGTAAGGGGAGAAAGAGAGAATGACCACTTGGGAGAGATGAGGATCCCGGTGCCACCACCCCGCTGACCAGATGCTCTCGGGGTGTGCGAGAACACGTGGGCGGACGAAGAGAGAGCAGTAGGAGTAGCAGTGTTGTCTGTGGTGATCCATGTTTCCGTCAGTGCCAAGAAGTCGAGGGACTGGAGGGAGGCATAGGCTGAGATGAACTCTGCCTTGTTGACCGCAGATTGGCAGTTCCAGAGGCTACCGGAGACCTGGAACTCCACGTGGGTCGTGCGCGCTGGGACCACCAGAGTAGGGTGGCCGCGGCCACGCGGTGAGGAGCGTTTGTATGGTCTGTGCAGAGAGGAGAGAACAGGGATAAACAGACACATAGTTGACAGGCTACAGAAGAGGCTACGCTAATGCAAAGGAGATTGGAATGACAAGTGGACTACACGTCTCGAATGTTCAGAAAGTTAAGCTACGTAGCAAGAATCTTATTGACTAAAATGATTAAAATGATACAGTACTGCTGAAGTAGGCCAGCTGGCAGTGGGTGCGTTGTTGACACTACACTAATCAAGTCATTCCGTTGAGTGTAATAGTTTCTGCAGTGTTGCTATATTCGGGGGCTAGCAGGCTAGCTAGCAGTGTTGTTTACGTTACGTTGCGTTAAAAGAACGACAATAGATGGCTAGCGAACCTAGAAAATCGCTCTAGACTACACAATTATCTTTGATACAAAGACGGCTATGTAGCTAGCTAAGTAGCTAGCTACGATCAAACAAATCAAACCGTTGTACTGTAATGAAATGAAGTGAAAATGTGATACAACCTGTGAATGCGACCGGGTAGTTGAGTTCTATACAGAAGACGTTGGCTAGCGTTGGCTAGCTAGCAGAGTCACCTACGTTAAGGACGACAAATAGCTGGCTAGCTAACCTCGGTAAATTAAGATAATCACTCTAAGACTACACACTCTAAACCTAAACAACACAATTATCTTGGATACGATGATACGATGATACGAAGACAGCAAAGACAGCTATGTAGGTAGCTAACACTAAACTAATCAAGTCGTTCAGTTGAGTGTAAAAGTTTCTCAGTGCAGCTAATCAGTGGACGTTAGCTAGCTGGCTAGTGAAGACTACGTTAGGACGGCGAAATACGATAATTACGCAATTATCTTTGATACAAAGACGGCTATGTAGCTAGCTGAGAAGAAATTGCTAAGATAAGACAAATCAAACCGTTGTGATATAATGAAATATAATGAAAAAGTTATACTACCCGTTGGAGCGACGTGCAGATGCGACCACTCGCTCCAACCGAGCTGTGCATGCTCTGTTCAGATGAATTATTGAGCAGGGTGCCATATTCATCTATAAACAACCTGTTTCTTTCAATTTACCACATACTATTCTACATGATGTAAAAGGCAACAAGTTACTCATGGTGTCCCCGTTTATGTCGGGTTACTGTCCATTGATGTCCCTATTACTTTGAAATGTACAAAGACTAACCTAGACTAGGCTAGGATTTAACAAACATCTGGACAATTGTCAGGGCAGTGTAGACTATAAAACATGGGATTAGTTTGTGATATCTTACCTGATAATGACATACATGACGAGTACGTTCCCCACCAGACCAAGCACACACACGATAGAGTAAAGAGTCGTGATTATAATCGCGATGATCACTGGTGTCGAGTCTTTGGCTAGGTTGTCTGTTCTCTCACATTTGGCCTCTACACTCACGTTATCGCTGAAGTTCCGACAAAAAACACTATTGTTCATCATGGCAAAATGTGAGAAATAGTACGGAATGTCCGATGTGTTGCCACCGCTTCCCATCGTCCACTGAATAATGATGTGCTGATTTGAAATGTAGGCTATCACTGGCGCGACTTGCTGTATCGCTTTTTGTTGCAGGTCCACTGAAGCTGTGTGTGCTGAGGCGCTCAGCACAAGAAATCCCGGAACGATTATCTCACCTTCCAGGCTGCACAGTGTGAGTTTGAAGGCGCTTTTGTGTCACACCAAGTTATGCACGTACCCGTAAACACGAGTGACGGAAGGAAGATGAACATGAATGAATATTACCAATTTCCCTTAATGCTTTTTCTCAATTTATCAAAAAATGACGTCACTCCATGAACCACCTGACGCACGGGCGTTAGAAAGGGGTTAGAAAGTGGTAATTGTCTGTATATAATTTTTTTAATGACTTAATTTAAGTGCGCTACAGTAGACTGCATACATTTTTCAAACTCCAAACCCAGCCGCAGGTCAATCTGAAGCGCAGCATATAGGCATAAAGGCTACAATTGAAAGTCTAGTTGAAAGTGTAGGCTAGTAGCAAGCTACCAATATCAGAAAGATATAGGCTACAATTGTACAACTATGTGGTGGTGGTGTTGGTGATGATGAGGGCGGTGGAGGAGGTGGTATCCTCTTAAGCAACAGGTGCACTTCATGCACCAACAGTCAAAGCATTATACAAGGTGTCACTAACTCCCAGTGCAGTGTAATGCTTGATCACGTACTGTATCTACATAGTAGATCACACATAACACTTTTACGCACGTAATCTCCTTTTGACACTTGTAGAATGATTTGAGGTATTCTTATATTTAATGTTTTGTGTTGCATTATAAGTGAAAGAGGTCTGGTACCCACTCCTATAATCCAATAGGCATTGATTTGAATCATGGTAATGTAACTCTGTGTTACATTGCTGTTTCTGGGAAATGTTAAGTGGATGACATTCATTTGTTAATGTGTTGAAGGTCGAACAATGTTTTACAGAACAAAGCAGCTGCAGTTGCGACACTAAAAAACATTTGATTAAGTTATAGGACAAATGCCACAGTGAGTCCTCTGTTTTGAATAATTTACAAACTGCTTCTGTGATGTTATTATTCAAATATGTCACTGCCGTAGATCACAAGCACAGTTTTTAGTTACATCAAAACATATGTCCATGTCTTTGAAGTAGTGTATTCTCCTGTAGATCGCGTAGTACAGTAGCCTAGTAGTTAGAGCGTTGGGTAAGTAACCGAAAGATTGCTGGTTAGAATACCTGAGCCGAGAAGGTGAAAATACGTCGGTGCCCTTGACGAAGGCACTAAGTCCTCATTTGCTCCAGAGGTGCTGTACTATTATGGCTGGCCGTGTAAAACAACACATTTCACTGCACCTATCCAGTGTATGTGACAATACAACATCATTTGTTGTATTATTATTTACAGGTTATGTACTGTACCGTAAAGGGCCCATATTACATTGCTATCTGATTAAGGCTATACATTGTGTGGAATTCAAGCAAGTAGCTGGCATCTTATAGTTAACAGATATTTTTGTTCTCGACTATTCACTTAGCCCTGTTACAGTAAGAACACATTCTTATTTCCAATGCAGGCCTGGCAAAGTATTTGTTTGGGTAGGCATACTGTTTAAAGAGAATAACGTTTTATCGTTATTCAGTATGGCTAGTGTTAATTAGTATTTTAAATAGAACAAATTATATTTGAACCAAGGTAGAGCCCTCAATAGAGCCCTATTAGTGAAGATCCATTGAGATTGTAATTACAGTATGTCCTATGGAGATTCACTTTTAGGAGCTTCAAAAGCATGCCTCAAGCATCAGATTGGAACCGTGCTCTTCCTTAACAATATGGACCATATTGTTCTCTTGACATTTAAATATCTTCAAGTAATGTATTCTTATTCAGTTAAGAGGTTTGCTGTTTGATGTTTGACTAGATTTTCAATATGGCTAAGACATAAAAAAAATGAGATTGTAATGTCCATTTGACATTTTGGTCATTTAGGAGACACTCTTATCCAGAGCGACTTAAAGTCAGTGCATTCATCGAAGGTAGGTGAGACAGCCACATATCAATTGAGCTTTTAACCCAACTCCCTGAGAAACACACACGCACACGCCCCACGCACGCGCACACACACACACACACACACACACACACACACACACACACACACACACACACACACACACACACACACACACACACACACACACACACACACACACACACACACACACACACACACACACACACACACACACACACACACACACACACACACACACACACACACACAACTGAGCAGTTGGAATCCAGGTTTTATTATCATTTTTTTTTTACAGCTCAGTGGACCAATCCCAATCGATTAGAGACTTTTACAAAAACACATACAATTGACAAGTGGAAACATGAGAATGCCATGAAACTGTAAATAAGTTCCTTTCTCAAGGTAGGTGGCATCTAGGATACAATTGCTAGCAAACTTTCCACACCAGATTTGGGATCTCTAACCTCTAGGCTAAATACAGTGCCTAGAGTATTCAGACCCCTTGACGTTTTCCACATTTTGTTACTTTACAGCCTTATTCTGAAATTGATTCAATTGTCTTTTTCCCTCGTCAATCTACACACATCTCCACACGATCATGATAAAGCAAAAACTGTTTTTTAGAAACGTTTGCTAATTTATATTTAAAAAAAGGAAATATTACATTTACATACATTTTCAGATCATTTACTCTGTACTTTGTTGAAGCACATTTGGCAGTGAATACAGCCTTGAGTCTTCTTGGGTATGATGCTGCAAGCTTGGCACACCTGTATTTAGGGAGTTTCTCCCATTCTTTGCAGATCCTCTCAAGCTCTGTCAGGTTTGATGGGAAGTGTTACTGCACAGCTATTTTCAGGTCTCTCCAGAGATGTTTGATCTGGTTCAAGTCCAGGCTCTGGCTGGGCCAATCTTGGACATTCAGAGACTTGTCCCGAAGCCACGTTGGGTCGTTGTCCTATTGGATGGGGAACCTTTGCCCCCAGTCTGAGGTCCTGAGTGGTATGGACCAGGTTTTCATAAAGTACCTCTCTGTATGTTGCTCTATTCATCTTTGCCTCGATCCTGACTAGTCTCCCAGTCCCTGCCGCTGAAAAACATGATTCTGCAACCACCATGCTTCACTGTAGGGATGGTGCCAGGTTTCCTACAGACGTGACGCTTGGCATTCAGGACAAAGAGTTCAATCCTGGTTTCATCAGACCAGAGAATCTTGTTTCTCATGGTCTGAAAGTCTTTAGGTGCCTTTTAGCAAACTCCAAGCGGGCTGTCATGTGCTTTTAACTGAGAGGGGCTTCCATCTGGCAACTCTACCATAAAGGCCTGATTGGTGGAGTGGTGCAGATAGGCCACTGTGTTCTTGGGGACCGTCAATGCTACAGACATTTTTTGGTACCCTTCCCTGATCTGTGCCTCGACACAATCCTTTCTCAGCGCTCTTCGACCTCATGGCTTGGTTTTTGCTCTGACATGCACTGTCAACTATGGGATCTTATATAGACAGGTGTGTGCCTTTCCAAATCATATCTAATCAATTTAATTTACTACAGGTGGACTCCAATCAAGTTGAAGAAACATCTCAAGGATGATCAATGGAAACAGGATGCACCTGAGCTCAATATAGTGTCTCATAGGAAAGGGTCTGAATACTTATGTAAATAAGGATTTCTGTTTTTATTTAATGTAAATTAGCAAAAATGTCTAAACCTGTTTTTGCTTTGTCATAATGGGGGTATTGTGTGTAGATTGCTCAGGATTGTTTTATTTACTCCATTTTAGAATAAGGCTGTAACGTAACAAAATGTGGAAAAAGTCAAGGGGTCTGAATACTTTCCGAATGCATTGTATATACCTACATGTAAACCATTTTATTATTTAAAATGGTAGTGTTTTTCTGCTTCTGTGTAATGACAGAACAGAGCAGATACCCATTTTGTGTGGCAGTACAGATATAGGATCTGAATTTGAGCCAGTTTGCTACAGCAGGAAAATGATCCTGAAGCAACAGGAAATGTGAATTATTATTTTGATTATAGTTCATGAAAATGTTTGTCGGGGTTGATACATTTTTCATAAGGTAAAATCCAGAAGCCTTTTTAAACCTCAAATACACTATAATTTTAAAATGTCCTGCAATGGACAGTACAATCATGGATCGTTCAATGCAAGTGTCACGCCCTTACCTGAGATATCTCTGTTTTCTTTATATTTTGGTTAGGTCAGGATGTGACTAGGGTGGGTACGCTAGTTTTGTATTGTCTAGGGTTTTTGTATGTCTAGGGTTTTGTAGGTCTAGGGGTTTTTGTAATTCTATGTTGGCCTGATATGGTTCCCTATCAGAGACAGCTGTTTATCGTTGTCTCTGATTGGGTATCATATTTAGGTAGCCATTTCCCTTTGGTGTTTGTGGGATCTTGTTCTATGTTTAGTTGCCTGTCTGCACTCTTCGTATAGCTTCACGTTTCGTTCGTTCGTTTGTTTGTTTTGTTTCGGTGAGTTTCGGTTTTATTAAAAACATGTGTAACTGTACTTACGCTGCGCCTTGGTCTCATTCATACGATGAATGTGACAGCAAGAATGAGGATAATGTACAGGTTAACCACATTTTTTGGAGCTCCACACTGTTACCTTTTGATTGTCATTCTGTGGGTTGTTGACTATAACTCTCCCTCTTATCAGCTCACTCTGCATACCAGCTGTTGGCATAGAGAGGCTTGCAGAAGTAGCTAGTCATCCACACTAAATCAAAGTTTTACAGATCTCCTCACACACAATGCAACATGATCCATTACAAATCAGTGATCTGTTTCTCACATCTTGATCTGCAGTACTTCAAACACAACTCTACTGTTTGCTTTTGTTGTTGCTCTTGTACTGTTTGTCAGAATGTGCTAAAAAGTCCAATAGAATTAGACATTTTAATGCATTCAATCTCTAGATGCAGTTATATGTAGTTCATTCTATGTACTGCCTGTAATGAGGGGGTGATTGAAAGTCTAACTGGTTCCAGTTATCCATGAATAATAGAATGTGTACTCATCGAACATAGTTTATTTTCCTCTTGTTCCTCCACTGTCTCTCTCTGACGCCACACACACACACACACACACACACACACACACACACACACACACACACACACACACACACACACACACACACACACACACACACACACACACACACACACACACACACACACACACACACACACACACACACACACACACACACACACACACACACACACACACACCACACACACACACACACACCTCACACACACACACACACCTCAAACACACACACTTAATATACCCACACTTCATTCACACACACACATACACACACACCTCATAAACACACACATACACACAGACTCCTGTTCTCATATATACACTCAAACACACTTTTTCTAGTTTTTTCATATTATTATTTGTGTACTTGTTTGACATTTTTACTGCATTGTTATAACCTCTGCCAAATTGTGTACACGACCAATAAACTTTGATTTGATTTGACACACACACACCCTTATGAAAAAAAAACGTCAAATTTGCAGTATAACATGTGAAATAGATGTTTTCACATGTCGAGCCTAAATTGCACGTGTTACATTTAGAGTTCACGTTTTAACACCAACATGTTTTCACCTCACATGTGAATTGCAGTTTCACATCTGAAATTTGTGGTTTCACTTTTCACATTTGAGAATCAGATATGCAGTTTCACATGTGGAATTTGTAAGGGCACAAATGCACCTGTGAACACACACAAACAAACTCTCTCCCGCTATATTCTCTCTCTCTCTCTCTGTCTCTCTCTCTCTCTCTCCCTGGGTTTTTCACCTCTGTATACTAAAGAAGCACTTACAGAGACATATAGATTATCCTCTTCTACATTGCATTGCTTGCTGTTTGAGATTTTAGGCTGGGTTTCTGTATAAGCACTTTGTGACATCTGCTGATGTAAAAAGGGGTTTAGTTGAGTTGTTGATTTGATTTGATCCTCTTAATTTCCTTGCACCGCTAATAGGGGACACTAGGGGAAATTGTATTAGTTGCATGCTCGCTATAAGTAAGAGGGGACTGGCGGAAATTGTAAAATATTTCGATTTTTTAAAATCTGTTTTTCAGAGACCAGCTTTGGTCATGCATTTTTCATCATTCTGAATGACTAAATAATCCATGTTCTGAAATATGAACACAGAATCCATATGTTCTGAAATATGAACACAGAATCCAAACATAAACACAGAATCCATATGATCTGAAATATGAACACAGAATCCATATGTTCTGAAATATGAACACAGAATCCAAACATAAACACAGAATCCATATGATCTGAAATATGAACACAGAATCCATATGTTCTGAAATATGAGCACAGAATCCATATGTTCTGAAATATGAACACAGAATCTATATGTTCTGAATTATGAACACATAATCCATATGGTCTAAAATATGAACACAGAATCCATATGTTCTGAAATATGAACACAGAATCCAAACATAAACACAGAATCCATATGATCTGAAATATGAACACAGAATCCATATGTTCTGAAATATGAACACAGAATCTATATGTTCTGAATTATGAACACATAATCCATATGGTCTAAAATATGAACACAGAATCCATATGTTCTGAAATATGAACACAGAATCGATATGTTCTGAAATTTGAACACAGAATCCATATTATCTGAAATATGAACACAGAATCCACATGATCTGAAATATGAACACAGAATCCATATGTTTTGAAATATGAACACAGAATCCATATGAGCACAGAAATACAACACTTATTATAGTAGCAATCTGACAAAATTACAATCATGATCTTTGATTGGACTTGCATTGTTCTGGTCTTGACTCTGTCTCCCTCCAGTCTCGATTTGCTCCGGTCCTGGTCTTGAATTGGTCTCGATTTGCTCCGGTCTTGGCCTTGACTTGGTGTTGCTTTGGGTGGTCTTCTAGAGAACACAGCACTGCATGTTTGTAACCCTAACCCCAGGGGTGGTGGAGAACCTGCCTTTTTGCCCTCCTATGAAAAATGTTGGTGGCGCTAAAACAATAATGACCTTTCTCTTTTAGTCAATTTTTTTTTCTTGTAACAGAACAAGTTGAAATCTATTAATGGAATTATGGTAATTATTAGAATTGGGGGTTTTGTCCTTTTTTCACTTTGAGCACCTACCCCACCAAAGCTCTGTGCACAGCACTGACTCATGCTTGTCACGCCCTGGTCGAAGTATTTTGTGTTTATCTTTATGTATTGGTTCAGGCCAGGGTGTGGCATGGGGTTTTTGTATTGTGGTGTGTTTTGTCTTGGGGTTTTGGTATATAGTGGGATTGTAGCTAGTGGGGTGATCTAGCAGATTCTATGGCTGTCTGGAGTGGTTCTCAATCAGAGTCAGGTGTTTATTGTTGTCTCTGATTGGGAACCATATTTAGGCAGCCATATTCTTTGGTTGTGTTGTGGGTGATTGTCCTTAGTGTCCAGATGTCCTTGTTCTGTGTTAGTTTACACAAAGTATAGGCTGTTTCGGTTTTTGTTACGTTTATTGTTTTGTAGTGTTTGTGTTTTTCGTGTCTACGTTGTTTATTAAACATGGATCACAATCTACACGCTGCAGTTTGGTCCGACTCTCCTTCACCACATGAAAACCGTAACAATGCTAAACTATTTAAGGAATGTTATAGAGGAAGGGCAACTACTTTCAATAATTTCCCCTGTCCAGCAGATTGAACTTAAAGACGCTGCAAATGTTGTCCTCAGTTCAAATTGAGTTCAAGGAACCTGTGTGGAAAAGCAATTTAGGAAACTCAATGAGCCTCATTACAGCAAATTCAAAATGTCTTCATTTTTACAATAGAACATCCTCATGAATGGAGTTCTTGTCATTGTCTTATTCCATTTAGTCTGTGACTGAAATGCAATATTAATTTGACTAACAGCTTCATGGTCTCTCCATAATAATAAAAAAAACATTTTATTACTAGATATTTTAGACATGGTACTCTCTTATGTTATTCTCATTACATATACTGAGGTGTTATGTCTGAACATTTTAAATAAATCAGATCTACTTTCAAGGTCTATAAATTAAATTATCACTTTTCCCAAGTTAGAGAAAAGCAATCTTAAAAAGTTGGTCAGCAAGCATATAGACAGGATTTGTAATCTATCCGTGACTTCTTCTTTCTTCTTCACACTACAGTTTTAAATGACAAGGGTTGACAGCTCCAATTTGTCGGTCTGCTGTGTTATAGCTTCACCATGTATCACACAACCCCTTTGGTAATCTTCTGCCCTTGGTTCTCACTATTACCACTGTCATTGAGTTCTTCAAAGTGCTCAAATGTTAAGTCCAGCAGGAGCAGCAGTCCTGGATATGGAGTATGAGTTAGTGCTAACAAGGTCTCCATGATCACGATTCACAGAAAACAGAGCACAATGTTCTTGTTGCCACATTAAGCTGGTCACCTGACTGTTTTTAACAACCTTTGAGGTGAATGCGTTTGGATGACCAATTAGATGCTAAAATAATTTTTGTGCCTTTTCTTTTGTTTCCCCGGTGAACGTTATGAGGGTGACAGAGCTCAGATCACAGCTTGAAATTCTTCCATTCCACATTGTTCCAAACAATCTGCAGAGTGTTCTGAGTTTACTCATCTTGGACATAAGTCTTTCTGTTTAAGTAAATATTTAGTGGAAAAACTGGCGTAATAACAACATGTCATGTTCATTGTCTAAATACAGTCAAACATTTCATAAAACAGACTAACAGACCCACAATGACTTTGCAGCAAATCTCCTCAGCCTCATGGTTTCTAAACTCTAGTCTTCGTTTATTTTAACCAACTAAATGGTGTTGCAAAAGGATTCATATAAGCAAGTCATGCTGTCATGCTTCCCCAACTATATTATAGGAAAGTAATGGCAACCAGCACTTCAGAATGCTTCCTTTGCATGCAGGCTACTGTATAGTATTGCAAAGTTAGTATGTAAAGGATCATGCTTTGCTTCAATGGTAGAGCAATTGCTGTGTTTCTCCCTGCCGGGTACATTCATCTTCAGTGCTTTCATTTGCCACTACTGTGCTGCCTGGTTGATAAAACATTACATGTGGTGCTCATGTAATGCAGACTGACCAGGGAAAGAGGACGCTGCACTTACATTTACATTTACATTTACATTTAAGTCATTTATCCACTTCAGTGTTCCAGGAGACTGCACACACTGCACTGCTTAGAGAAACAATCATTTTGATCCAATAGATGGACAGTCCTTGCCCTGTCTATGAATTTGAGAGTGGTTACATTTCTCCAAACCCATCCCTCAGTGTTTACCAAAACAGTGGCTGGATGGGTGCTTTGTTGTTGTTTGAACAGCAGATTGCACTTTTAATGATAGATAGTTATTACAGTATTGCTATTATGTATTCATGACTTGCACAATGGCTAAATGCGTCTGATTAATTAAATCTTTCACTCAATGTCATAGGAATAATTATCTTGAGATACTGCCTGAACCCAGGCAAGAGTATATTAATTAAAATTAAGTCTTTGGATTATTATTTAAGATTACAGTAATACAGGGAGTTACGTTATTCAGCAACACAGAATGAAAGCCTTGGAGGCAATATTCTGGACAGTAACTACACTACAGAGGCAAATCAGAAGGAACTGGCAACCTAATCTAATCCACCTAATTTAGACTAAACTCATATACTGTGTGTCATTTTTCCTATCAAACAACCAGGTAAGGGATGATAATGTTGTTCCTGTTGGCCGTTGTAAAACATTGTTCACCCTGCTTAGAAGTAATTTATGAATGATGATGATAAAAGTTAGCTATACTGTATATCAAGAATACATATTAATGGGAGGTGTGTGTGCGTGTGGGTCATGTGTTCATTAGTCTACTTAGTTACAAATGCCCTCCATCTACAGTATATTACTCTAATCAGTGTGTCATTACTGAATGTCCCCCTTGAAACACACCCACACACAGACACACACACACAGACACACACACACACACACACACACACACACACACACACACACACACACACACACACACACACACACACACACACACACACACACACACACACACACACACACACACACACACACACACACACACACACACACACACACACACACATGGGCATCATGCACCCATTATTTTAGAGGACAACTGTGTCCTGTCGTACCAAAGCCCATGAAGTGTTTTAAATACTTAGCATACATACAGTTGAAGTCGGAAGTTTACATACACTTAGGTTGGAGTCATTAAAACTCGTTTTTCAACCTCTCCACAAATTTCTTGTTAACAAACTATAGTTTTGGCAAGTCAGTTAGGACATCTACTTTGTGCATGACACAAGTAATTTTCCAGCAATTGTTTACAGACAGATTATTTCACTGATAATTCACTATATCACAATTCCAGTGTGTCAGAAGTTTACATACACTAAATTGACAGTGCCATTAAACAGCTTGGAAAATTCCAGAAAAGGAAGTCATGGCTTTAGAAGCTTCTGATAGGCTAATTGACATGATTTGAGTCAATTGGAGGTTTACCTGTGGATGTATTTCAAGGCCTACCTTCAAGCTCAGTGTCTCTTTGCTTGACATCATGGGAAAATCAAAAGAATTCAGCCCAAAAATTGTAGACCTTCACAGGTCTGGTTCATCTGTAGAATCAATAGTACACAAGTATAAACACCTTTAGGACCACACAGCTGTCCTACCTCTCAAGAAGGAGATGCATTCTGTCTCCTAAAGATGAACATACTTTGGTGTGAAAAGTGCAAATCAATCCCAGAACAACAGCAAAGGACCTTGTGAAGATGCTGGAGGAAACAGATACAAAAATACCTATATCCACAGTGAAACGAGTCCTATATCGACATAACCTCAAAGGCCGCTCAGCAAGGAAGAAGCCACTGCTCCAAAACCGCCATAAAAAGCCAGACTACGGTTTGCAACTGAACAGGGGGACAAAGATCATACTTTTTGTTATGCAGGTGAATGAGGACCCAAAAGCGACTTGGCGAAAACAGAGTCTTTAATCCAGTAAAGTAAAAATACAATCATAAAGCACAATTTCCACTCGTAATGACGAGAACAGACTGGAGACTCGATCTTGAACTGCAGGTTGCCTCGGGAAGGCACTTGAACGTAGCAGACTCAGACACCTGCTCACCACGCAGCATCTGAGGGAAACACGACACGACAGGGCGATACACAGACACAGCACGGTGAACAATAGACAAGGATCCGACAGGGCAGAAACGGAAAACAAGGGGAGAAATAGGGACTCTAATCAGGGGGAAAGATAGGGAACAGGTGTGGGAAGACTAAATGATTGATTAGGGGAATAGGAGCAGCTGGGAGCAGGAACGGAGCGATAGAGAGAAGAGAGAGAGGGAGGAAGAGAGAAAGAGGGGAATGAACCTAAAAAGATGACACTTTTTGTAGAAATGTCCTCTGGTCTGATGAAACAAAAATAGAACTGTTTGGCCATGTTTGGAGGAAAAAGGGGGAGGCCTGCAAGCCGTAGAACACATTCGAAACCGTGAAGCATGGGGGTGGCAGTAAAGGTCGACTGATTAATCGGAATGGCCGATTAAATTAGGGCCGAATTCAAGTTTTCATAACAATCGGTAATCAGCATTTTTGGACACCGATTATGGCCGATTACATTACAGTCCACGAGGAGACTGCGTGACAGGCTTGACTACCTGTTACGCGAGTGCAGCAAGGAGCCAAGGTAAGTTGCTAGCTGGCATTAAACTTATTTTATTAAAAACAATCTTAACATAATCACTAGTTAACTACACATGGTTAAATGATATTACTAGTTTATCTAGCTTGTCCTGCGTTGCATATAATCGATGTGTTGCTTGTTAATTTATCATCGAATCACAGCCTACTTCACCAAACGGGTGAGGATTTAACAAGCACATTCGCAAAAAAAGCACTGTCATTGCACCAATGTGTACCTAACCATAAACATCAATGAATTTCTTAAAATCAATACACAAGTATATATTTTTAAACCTGCATATTTAGTTAATATTGCCTGCTAACATTAATTTATTTTAACTAGGGAAATTGTGTCACTTCTCTTGCGTTCTGTGCAACAGAGTCAGGCTATATGCAGCAGTTTGGGCTGCCTGGCTCGTTGCGAACTGTGTGAAGACAAATTCTTCCTAACAAGGACCGTAATTAATTTGCCAGAATTGTGCATAATTATGACATAACAATGAAGGTTGTGCAATGTAACAGCAAAATTTAGACTTAGGGATGCCACCGTTAGATAAAATACGGAACGGTTCTGTATTTCACTGAAGGAATAAACGTTTTGTTTTCGAAATGATAGTTTCCGGATTTGACCATATGAATGACCTAAGGCTCATATTTCTGTTTGTTATTATATTATAATTAAGTCTATGATTTGATATTTGATAGAGCAGTCTGACTGGGCGGTGGTAGGCAGCAGGCTCATAAGCATTCATTCAAACAGCACTTTCGTGCATTTGCCAGCAACTCTTCTCTGTGCTTCAAGCATTGCGCTGTTTATGACTTCAAGCCTATCAACTCCTGAGATTAGGCTGGCAATACTATAGTGCCTATAAGAACATCCAATAGTCAAAGGTATATGAAATACAAATGGTATAGTGAGAAATAGTCCTATAATTCTTATAATAACTACAACCTAAAACTTCTTACCTGGGAATATTGAAGACTCATGTTAAAAGGAACCACCATCTTTCTCACGTTCTCATGTTCTGAGCAAGGAACTTAAACGTTAGCTTTTTTACATGGCAAATATTTTACTTTTACTTTTTTCTCCAACACTTTGTTTTTGCATTATTTAAACCAAATTGAACATGTTTTATTATTTATTTGAGACTACATTTATTTTTATTGATGTATTATATTAAGTTAAAATAAAAGTGTTCATTCAGTATTGTTGTAATTGTCATTATTACAAATATATATATAAAAATCGGCGAATTAATCGATATCGGATTTTTTTGGTCCTCCAATAATCGGTATCGGTATCAACGTTGAAAAATCATAATCGGTCGAACTCTAGGTGGCAGCATTATGTTGTGGGGGTGCTTTGCTGCAGGAGGGACTGGTGCACTTCACAAAATACATTTACATTACATTTAAGTCATTTAGCAGACGCTCTTATCCAGAGCGAATAGCATCATGAGGCAGGACAATTATGTGGAGATATATTGAAGCAACAACTCAAGACATCAGTCAGGAAGTTAAAGTTTGGTCGTAAATGGGTCTTCCAAATGGACAATGACCCCAAGCATACTTCCAAAGTTGTGGCAAAATGGCTTAAAGGACAAGAAAGTCAAGGTATGGGAGTGGCCTTCACAAAGCCTTGACCTCACTCCTATAGAAAATGTGTGGACAGAACTGAAAAAGCGTGTGCGAGCAAGGAGGCCTACAAACCTGACTCAGTTACACCAGCTCTGTCAGGAGGAAGGGGCCAAAATTCACCCAACTTATTGTGGGAAGCTTGTGGAAGGCTACCCGAAACGTTTGACCCAAGTTAAACAATATAAAGGCAATGCTACGAAATACTAATTGAGTGCATGTAAACTTCAGACCCACTGGGAATGTGATGAAATAAATAAACGCTGAAATAAATAATTTTCTCTACTATTATTCTGACATTTCACATTCTTAAAATAAAGTGGTGATCCTAACTGACCCAAGACAGGGAATTGTTCCTAGGACTAAATCTCAGGAAATGTGAAAAACTGAGTTTAAATGTAGTTGGCTAAGGTGTATGTAAACTTCAGACTTCCACTGTACATTCTTGGCATTACAAATGATCATAAACACAATTAGATGCCTTCCCATTTCTCTTCACAACTGTGTCTTAGGGCTCGTACATTATTTATCATGACAAAGGGCTTAAAAGGCATAGTGTAGTCCAAATTCAGTTTTGTAAACGAGATCAAATATCTGCCCTGCGAGACCTGCCCCGGTCAACCGTAAGTGCTGTTATTATAGTGGAAAAGTGGAAAAGTCTAGGAGCAACAACGGCTCAACCGCTAAGTGGTAGGCCACACAAGCTCACAGAACGGGACTGGCGAGTGCTGAAGTGCGTACCGTGTAAAAATCCTCTGTCCTCAGTTGTAACACTCACTACCGAGTTCCAAACTGCCTCTGGAAGCAACATCAGCACAAGAACTGTTCATCGGGAAATCAATGAAATTGTTTTCCATGGCCGAGCAGCCACAAACAAGCATAAGATCACCATGCGTAATGCCAAGCGTTGGCTGGAGTGATGAGGGACAATATCTGGGTTTTGCGGATGCCAGGAGAACGCTACCTGCCCAAATGCATAGTGCCAACTGTAAAGTTAGGTGGAGTAGGAATAATGGTCTGGGGCTGTTTTTCATGGTTCGGGCCCCTTAGTTCCAGTGAAAGGAAATCTGAATGCTATTGCATACAATGACATTCTCGACAATTCTGTGCTTCCAACTTTGTGGCAACAGTTTCAGGAAGGCCCTTTCCTCTTTCAGCATGACAATGCCCCCATGCTCAAAGCGAGGTCCATACAGAAATGGTTTGTCGAGATCGTGTGGAAGAACTTGATTGGCCTGCACAGAGCCATGACCTCAACCCCATCGAACACCTTTGGAAAGCTGCCTGCGAGCCAGCCCTATTTGCCCAACATAAGTGCCCGACCTCACTAATGCTCTTGTGGCTGAATGGAAGCAAGTCCCAGCAGCAATGTTCCAATATCTAGTGGAAAGCCTTCCCAAAAGAGTGGAGGCTGTTATAGCAGCAAAGGGGGGATCAACTCCATATCAATGCCCATGACTTTGGAATGAGATGTTCGATGAGCAGGTGTCCACATACTTTTGGTGATGTAGTGTACATACTGTATAAATAGGTAGAACGTGGAGTATCCCTGAGGTAAATTAATTGAAAAATAGAAACAAAGCTTAATACTTGTCACATAATGGACGATGTCACTCATTGATACTTGTCATTGGTGTCTACTGGATTCCAGCACTAACAGAAAATTAAGTCAAAGGCCCTCCCAGTCAACACCACATAATATTGCCTTCTGCAGTTGTTCGGGAGGTGTCCAGTTTGCAGCCGACCAGCAGCATAGAGAAGACCAGCAAGGGGGCCCTCATCAGCATCATGCAGACATGCCCTCGCTGTGAGCATTCCTATGAATGGGACAGTCAGTCACATGTTGGCAAGTATCTAGCCAGAAACCTTCACCTCAGCCGCAACAGCTTTCACAGGCTTATCATTTGTACAAATACAGAAGTTAGTCAACTTAATTAGTTTGATACATTTGATAACCCAATTCTGAAACATAATTTATGTAAACTGATATTATTTGTTTCTCATTTCCTACTTATTAGATGCATATAATGTCCAGGGCATCACCTAGCCTGGTGGAACGAGTCTGATCGCAAGTGAAATAGAAAGGTGAACACAGGATCAGGTTGGTTCCACTAGGCTAATCAAAGCCACCATTGATAATGTAATCAGTGTGTGTGTGTGTGTGTGTGTGTGTGTGTGTGTGTGTGTGTGTGTGTGTGTGTGTGTGTGTGTGTGTGTGTGTGTGTGTGTGTGTGTGTGTGTGTGTGTGTGTGTGTGTGTGTGTGTGTGTGTGTGTGTGTGTGTGTGTGTGTGTGTGTGTGTGTGAGAGAGAGAGAGACCAGTAGCTGATCTACACTGCCATGCCCATCAATGGGACTCTGGCAAGTCCTTACCTCCATTCATTCTACTAAGCTAACATATATCATTGTTCTAAGGTCAGATTCACAGATTCACTACATGGAACAACAGATAGTAAAAATATATATAATGTCTGCCCTATATCTAAGGTATATAAGAAAGATCAGGAAACTATATATATTTTTTTACATGTATTTAACCCCTTATTTTTAGTACTAAACTATATCCACACATACTTCCATTCATATTTTTAACTGTTAACTGGGTACCTTCAGACAAGTCTTGTGAGGCGTTTGTGAGCGTCTCACCTTTCCACTGAGGGGTTGTATTAGTGTGTAGCCCAAACTGTTAGGATGCTACAGACAGAAGTTGGCAGATCGGCTGTACCGACTTCAGACAAGTCTGAAGATGATTGTGGGGGTCGTAGAGCAAAACGCAAACACCATCGTGTTCGTGAGATTCTCATCTTTCCATAGATTAAATACTTTGTTGGCTTAGTAAGAAGACCAATTTTCAGGATGTCTCATGATTTGGCAAACACCGCTCTAGCTCTGTCACCTTTCACAGCAGATGTGGAAGTGCGACATCTGCGGATGTGGTGGATTGAGACACATCCAATGCATACAAAAAACAGATATCTCTAGTTTAAACTGGCAGATTTTGATGAGGATGTTTTTATTATGCTAATTCGATTCCCACAGGGCCAACTTTAGGGGGTTTTAAGGTTAGATAATAAACCATGTGTGGTTATGGTCAGGGTATGGTTAGGTACAGGTTAAATAAACATTCTGAAGCCAAAACTAACACTAAACTAAAACATGTGTATGGCTGTTACCTCACGATGTAGAACATCTTGGGCAAATGTTTAACGGAGAGCTGCACTTCCTGATTTGGCCTAGTGTTTTGGCTTGATCATTAACCCAACAAGGTTTTTAGTATCCTTGATATATCCTGATTATCCTAATTCTGATGAGTGAATGTACTAATTTTGACAAGCTTTGTCTCCTCTAAAGAATTTAATATTGCAACGTTACAAAATCCGATGTGTTCCGGCCATTGGATAAACATTCAATATCAGCCAGAGCTTGTGAGATGAAGCTGTTCTCAGAGGATTCTGCTGTAAAATATTTCTAATTGATATCTCTTTGTCTTTTTTTATTTGGATTCAGCCTGGTTAAATAAGAACCCAAGGCTGCTTAGTGAGTATTTGGCATGCAAATGAAAGAGGCAATCAGAAAAAAGTGATGACACACTAATCAGATACGCTCCCATTTCTCCAGTGACTCAGCAAGGCCTCAAGCAAGAAGCCCTTTTCAAGGTCAATGGGAGAAATGGGAACACCATCAAGATCACCTGGGGTGCGTTCGATAGGTTAAACGTTTTGCTACTTGTTGCAACTGTATGTACAGAATATCAAATTTTCCTAAAAAATGTGCACTTCAAAGAAATGTTTACCAAGATAAAGTGACTGAGTGACTGTTTTATTGTTATTTGAATTACAGACTGCAGCTTTAATATCCTAAAGTGTGAAGCTTACGAAATCAGGACAGTTTCACTAACTAAGCATTTGTATGCAAGCAAAATTTGCATCTAATATTTCAGATGGAAAAAACAAACCAAACGAATGGCACGGTCTGTTACTTCTCAGAGCGTGTCAATTTTAAGGCCTGCACTGGGTTTTTCTTTGTCAGTACTGAATAATATGAATACATTTGGGGGAAGCCATAGTCTGTTGAACAAGAAGGGAAAAAGGGAAAGAGTGTAGGATTAAACACCATATTTGGGCCTCTCTAGCGAGGCTTTAGATTCCGACTTTGTATAATGTAATGATACAGGGATTCAATCACATCAGCCATGCTGTACAGCCCATTTTTGGCAAATGGGATTATATCCTTGGAAATTAGCCTCCCAATCAATTACACATTGCTCAGCAATTTAACCGCCCCCCTTTTTATCTGGTTGTCTCCATGGAAACAACACTGTGGTTCATTGCACTCATATGCATCTACTTCAGCTAAAAATGTAAATAAAAGGAGTATTGTGAAGTATTTCATGCATTCTTGGAAGAATCCTTATGAAGACAAATGCATGTAATGGGTAGCAGATGGTCTAGTATTAACTTTAAAATGGGTGTCTTGCAGGAAACTTCAACAGATGGGGCTCTCAATTAGGCAGTCTGACTGGTGAAGTTGGCTCTTGTAAACTGTCAATTTGTCAAGGAACCTATCACTCTGAGGATGGAGACCATCTATATCCATCCACTAGGGGGAGATAACCAAGACCTGTCCTGCTCTGCTGTCCTCAGAAAACCAATCAAACTCATACGGTAGCAGAGAGATTTCGGAGGTCTGGATTGGATGCATGTAGAAACTGTCCCATCACTGAGAATATCCTATCTTTGTACATAAAATGAACACCCTATTGTCTTTTTCCGTGCCCCACTGAAATCGAATTAGCATAATACAAATTCCCCTTAAAAATCTGTCAATTTAAACTAGTCTCAATCCACCCATTTGCCGATGTTGCACTTCCGCCTCTCCAGTGAAAGGTGACAGATTTGGAGCGATGTTGGTCAGACCATGAGACATCCCAAAAATCGTTCTTCTCACAAAATCGTATGTAGTGTCCGAACGGTTTGGCCTACAAACTATTATGACCCCTTTACGACCCCTACAAGCCTCTTGTTATTCTACCCACAAGCAAGCATACAAGGCCCTCCCTCATCCGCCATTCGTCATTTCCGATCATGACTCTGTTCTCCTGCTTCCTGTTTACGAGCATAAACTCAAACAGGAAGTACCCGTGACTCCAATGAGACATGGTAATCAGAGATTATGCTACAGGACTGCATTGTTAGTGCTGATTGAAATATGTTTAGAGACTCCACCGATAACATTGACTAGCAAGCCCCAACCGATCCATGCGTGATGCAATATCAATTGCTAGCCACAGTGCCCTCACCCACCTAGATAAGAGGAAAACCTACGTGAGAATGCTGTTCATTGACTACAGCTCAGTGTTCTACACCATTGTCCCCTCCAAGCTTCTCCCCAAGCTTAGGACTCTGGGTCTGATTTGATTTGGGTTATGTTATAGATTTGGGTTATGTTAGGCGAAAATTGACAAGAGTCTGATCAGCATCTTTACTTTGATACATTTTTTCACTGTTTTTCCATGTATGAATCTGTTATTCAATGCATTTCTATTGGCTAGTAGCAGTAAATCCAAATGTTATGTTTCATCAAATCATTTTGTAATCTCTTTTGTATACCTAAAGGGGTACTAAAATTCTAAATCAAATAGCAAAATTATATTTGATTTGACCATTTTAAAACAATTCTATATGTTAGGTATACCCCCCCCCCCCCGCCCCTTGCTTAGACTCTTAAGGATTAAATCAAAACTGTAACTCAGATACTCAGGAACATTCACTGTTTTCTTGGGATCCAACTCCAGTGTAGATTTGGTATTGTGTTTTAGGTTATTGTCTTGCTGAAAGGTGAATTTGTCTACCAGTGTCTGGTGGAAAGCAGACTAAACCCGATTTTCCTCAAGGATTTTGCTTGTGCTAAGCTCCCATCCATTTATTTTTCATCCTGAGAAACTATCCAGTCCTTAATGATCACAAGCATACCCATAATATGATGCAGCCACCACCATGCTTCAAAATATGAAGAGTGGTATTCAGCAATGTGTTGTATTGGATTTGCCCCAATCATAACACTTTGTATTCAGGACAAAAAGTGAATTGCTTTACCACATTTTTACAGTATTACTTCAGGGCCTAGTTGCAAACAGAATGCATGTTTTGGAATATTTGTATTTTGTACAGGCTTCTATTCACTGTGTCAATTAGGTTAGTATTGTGGAGCAACTGTAATGTTGTTGATTCCTCCTCAGTTTTGATCCTATCACAAACATGAAACTGTAACTGTTTTAAAGTCACCATTGGCCTTATCGGGAAATCACTGAATGGTGTCCTTCTTCTCCAGCAACTGAATTAGGAAGTACACTACCATTGAAGTGACTGGGTGTATTGATACACCATCCAAATTGTAATTAATAACTTCACCATGCTCAAAGAGATATTCAATGACAGTTTTTTTACCCATCTACCAATAGGTACCCTTCTTTGTGAGGCTTTGTAAAACTTCCCTGATCTTTGTGGTTAAATCTCTGTTTGAAATTCACTGCTCGACTGAGGTATCTTACAGATAATTGTATGTGTGGGGTACAGAGATGAGGTAATGATTTTTAAAAATCATGTTAAACCACTATTATTGCACACAGAGTTCATGGAACTTATTATGTGACTTATTAAGATATTTTTTTACTTTTGAACTTATTTCAGCTTGACATAACAACGTGGTTGAATACTTATTGACTCACAACATTTCAGCTTTTAAATGTTTTATTAATTTGTAAAAATTCAGAAAAATATCATTCCACTTTGACATTATGGGGTATTGCGTGTAGGTCAGTGACTAAAAATCTAAATGTAATCCATTTTAAATTCAAGCTGTAACACAACAAAATGTGTAAAAAGGGGGTCAAGGGGTGTGAATACTTTCTGTTGGTTCTGTATACACAGGAAACACTGAAGGTTGACTGCACTGGGCATTTAAGCCCTTTTTCTTGATAAATAATGCAGAGCATGTACTTTACTCGCATAAAAAGGTTGGATGGAAACCTAGTTATTGTTATAGATTAGGTTAGAGTAAGACTTAAATGATGGAAACGCCATGCCCATGCGGGCATGGCGTTTCATATCCTCATTAAATTGGCTGTGTACCGAGGGTGCTTACTGCACTCTCCTCCCCCGTAACCCCAGCCACACCGCTCACTCACTTGAGTGGACCACCCTGTCCGGTAGTCATGCCCCACATGCCAGCGCTATCTTGGACTCTTAGCTGGAAATTCCCCCTCAGCTTAACCACAACGCAATTTTCACCATCTCAGGGCGGCTGAGCTGTCACCCATCTCTACGCCTACCACTCCCAGGACCACCAGACTGCACACAAACACAGTGCAAAGAGCAAAAGTAAACAAAACCTGCCTGTGCTCCACAACTGCCGACTCGGTGACACAGATCTTGCCGACTACGCCAAATGTCAAGAGATGGAAAAGTGACAGGTTCTTTTAGATCTGAGTTGAGTAGGCAGAGTGAAGTAGAGACCAAACAAAGGACCAGTTTCAGCATTGAATAAATAGGGTTTGCAAGTTCCCTTGTTTAGCAGTGGCCTTTCTCACTGGCTCAGGAACTTTCACAAACCATGCAATCTTAAATGAAAATAACAAAAAGGCACAGAAGTCGGTGCAGCTCAGGAGACAGAGGTCCATCTTGTTTCGCTCATCAAACTCACAAGACTCCATTTCCCTCATACTCCGGGAAACCACCATAACTCTGGACTGCATCACCTCCCCTCAAACATAAAGAAACAGGGGTTTAATACAAGTCAGAAACCACAATTAACCAATGAGATTACTTTGAGAGTTAATGAGGCAATCAGTCACACCTGTGAAAGTAACCTATTATCTTTATAGTGTATTACTTTTTATCAGCGCCCTGTGAAAAGTAGTGCCCTACACAGGGAATAGGCTGCCATTTGGAACACAGTGTTGATTTGTAAGGAAGGCTACTGGCTGACCAAGGGAGTAGCAGCATCATAACGAGTGTTGTGAATTATATTTTTTTTGCCATTTATCTAGGTTTGTTTACGTGGCAACCCATCCACATCACCAATTGCGACGCCCACTAACGTTTCTTCTCCATGATGAGTCTGGACTTGCCTCTCTCCCCGACGACTTCTGGAACGCGAACACATTCTAACCGTTCTGATTGGTCCCAGAAACCAATGAGTTGGCAAGAACTGGCCTACAGGGTGACGTTATCAACTTTGATACTCTGATTGGTTGGATTTTTTAGAGACGATCCAATTACTGATGAATTTGTTTTGGACAACGCTCATCATTTTGACATCACACAAACGACTTCTAGGGTGGCAGGTTCAGACTGAATGTAAATAAAGATCAATAGATCAGTGGAATTAAATTCAGGATGAATTGTCAGGCAATAGATTCGTAGAATTCAGGTACATAATGTCAATTCGGCTATCATTGTCTTTAAGATGCAGTTCTATGTTTGTCAACATAATTCATGAAGAATTTATACAATCCTTTGATAGAAGCTAAGCTAATAGGGTTACTTATCCTAGAGGACTAATATAGGCAACAGAGAAATATCTGCCTATTAGAGATTACAGAGGACAGAACATTTGTAGAAGCATTTGCCTTTATACACTGAACAAAAAGTCTTGGTCCTGTGAGATGAATGAAAAGATCCTGTAAATTTACCATAAGTACCAAGAGCTTATTTCTCTCAAATTTTGAGCACAAATTTGTTTACATCCATGTTCGTGAGCATTTCTCCTCTGCCAAAATAATCCATCCTCCTAACAGATGTGGCATACCATGAAGCTTATTAAACAGCATGATCATTACACAGATGCACCTAGTCCTGGGGATAATAAAAGGCCACTCTAAAATGTGCAGTTTTGGCATGCGGGCTGCAGAAATTAGAGGTCGACCGATTATGATTTTTCAACGCCGATACCGATGCCGATTATTGGAGGACCCCACCAAAAAAAGCCAATACCGATTAATCTGACCATTTTTAAAAATGTATTTGTATTTGTAATGACAATTACAACAATACTGAATGAACACTTATTTTAACTTATTATAATACATCAATAAAAATCTATTTAGCCTCAAATAAATAATCAAACTTGTTCAATTTGTTATAAATAATGCAAAAAAAAAGTTGGAGAAGAAAGTAAAAGTGCAATATGTGCCATGTAAAAAAAGCTAACGTTTAAATTCCTTGCTCAGAACATGAGAACATGCTTGAAGCATTGCGAAGAGCTGTTGGCAAAACGCACGAAAGTGCTGTTTGAATGAATGCTTACAAGCCTACCATCGCTCAGTCAGACTGCTCTATCAAATATCAAATCATAGACTTAATTATAACATAATAACACACAGAAATACAAGCCTTTGGTCATTAAAATGGTAGAATCCGGAAACTATCATTTCGAAAACAAAACGTTTATTATTTCAGTGAAATACGGACCTGTCAGGTATTTTATCTAACGGGTGACAGCCCTAAATCTAAATATTCTTGTTACATTGTACAGCCTTCAATGTTATGTCATTTCACCTGGTTAATATTGCCTGCTAACCTGGATTTCTTTTAGCTAGATATGCAGGTTTAAAAATGTATACTTCTGTGTATTGATTTTAAGAAAGGCATTGGTGTTTATGGTTAGGTACAGTCGTGCAACAATTGTACTTTTTTCACAAATGCGCTTTTGTCAAATCATCCTCCTGCGTTGCATCGATTATATGCAACGCAGGACACGCTAGATAAACTAGTAATATCATCAACCATGTGTAGTTAACTAGTGATTATGATTGATTGATTGATAGTTTTTTATAAGATAAGTTTAATGCTAGCTAGCAACTTACCTTGGCTTCAACTGCATTCGCGTAACAGCCAGGCTCCTCATGGAGTGCAATGAGAGGCAGGTGGTTAGCGCGTTGGACTAGTTAACTGTAAGGTTGCAAGATTGAATCCCGGAGCTGACAAGGTAAAAATCTGTAATTCTGCCCCTGAACAAGGCAGTTAACCCAGTTCCTAGGCCATTTGTTCTTAACTGACTTGCCTGGTTTAATAAAGGTGAAATAAAAAATAAAAAATACAATAAAGGTCAAGACCCTGGTGAGGATGACGAGCATGCAGATCAGCTTCACTGAGCTGTTTTCTTACAGTTTGTGCAGAAATTCTTCAGTTGGTCAAACTTAGAAATTCATCAGCTGTCCTGGTGGCAGGTCTCAGACCATCCTGCAGGTGAAGAAGCAGGATTTGTAGGTCCTGGACTGGTGTGGTTGCACATGGTCTGTGGTCGTGAGGCCGATTGGACTTGTTGCCAAATTCTCTAAAACAACTTTGGAGGCTGCTTATGGTGAAGAAGTTAACATTCAATTATCTGGCAACAGCTCTCGTGGACATTTTGCTAGAGGTCGACCGATTAATCGGAATGGACGATTAATTAGGGCTGATTTCAAGTTTTCATAAGAATCGGAAATCTGTATTTTTGGACACCGATATGGCCAATTTTTTTTTACACCTTTATTTAACTAGGCAAGTCAGTTAAGAACAAATTCTTATTTACATTGATGGCCAACCAAAAGGCAAAAGGACAAAACACACATCACACTACATAAAGAGAAACTTAAGACAGCAACATAGCAAGGCAGGAAACATGACAACACAGCATGGTAGAAACACAAAATGACATCAACATTGTAGCAACAGAACACGGTAGCAGCACAAAACATGGTACAAAAATGAATGGGCACAGACAACAGCACAAAGGGCAAGAAGGTAGAGAACAATACATCACACAAAGCAGCCACAACCTGACTGCAGTTGGCTGTTGTAACCGACTTCAGTGGGCAAATGCTCACCTCCAATGGCCACTGGCACGCTGGAGAAGTGCGCTCTTCACAGATGAATCCCGGTTTGAACTGTACTGGGCAGATAGCAGACAGCATGTATGGTGTTGTGTCGGCAAGCGGTTTGCTGATGTTAAAGTTGTGAACAGTGTGCCCCATGGTGGCACTGGGGTTATGGTATGGGCAAGCAAAGGCTACGGACAATGAACACAATTGCATTTTATTGATGGCAATTTGAATGCACAGAGATACTGTGAAGAGATCCTGAGGCCCATTGTCGTGCCATTCATCCGCCACCATCACCTCATATTTTAGCATGATAATGCATGACCCCATGTCGCAAGGATCTGTACACAATTCCTGGATGCTTAAAATGTCCCAGCTCTTCGATGGCCTGCTACTCACCAGACATGTCACCCACATATAATATAAAAAAAGGTAAGGGTGTGGATCAGAAAACCAGTCAGTATCTTGTGTGACCACCTCATGGAGCGTCACATATCTTCATCACATCCAGTTGATTAGGCTGTTGGTTGTGGCCTGTGGAATATTGTCCCATTCCTCTTCAATGGCTGTACGAAGTTGCTGGCTATTGGCGGGAACTGGAACACGCTGTTGTACACTTCCATCCCAGGGCTAAGGTGGGGCTTGACCGATACGTGGGGGTGCTAAGAAAATAGTTGATTTTCATGACTTCAGAGTTATAAGAAAGTTCTAGTTTGTTTAATAAAAGCAGATATGGCACACAGCACATGTAGTTTAATTGAATTTGGCCAAAGAATATTTAACAAAATAGCTATAAGCCTAATACAAGTGACCACAAGTGCATGAAGTACAATCCATTTACCCTATGCCTGTTAACTGTGCACACACTTGTAAAACAAACAGGCTATCATCACAATCTTAGTGTTTATATTTCTATTGCAAACAAAAATAACTTGTAGGCCGACGATATACATGCGTCCTGCTGTGAATTGGTTATAATGTTACGGATTACATGTCTATCACAACATCGGAAATGAAAGGGGTAATATCCACAGTGCAGCCACATCGAGAAGTGCCTTTACCCCATGACTGTCAACTGTGTTCACATAGTGCAAAACGAGCTGGCTGTCATTATATTTCTATCGCAAAAATAGTTGTAGGCCGACTGGTCGACAATATGCTGCTTCTTCTTGTTCCATCCAGATCCAGATCAGATTGAATCATGTTCCCACCACCAGACAGGCGCGTTCTGTCAATAAATAAAAGGCCTTTCAGTTACTCACCAAGTGTTGTTTTATAGAAGGACGATGCATCTGTTGTGGTTCAGTGCAAATGAGTGTATAATCTACTGGACATCCAGGGCCTTGGTTCATTCTGCGTGCATGTGACAGGCAGGCAAGGTTGCTGAGTCGAAGGTTTGCCCAGTATTTCATTCTGTATATCATGACGCGTGTACATAGCATCTCTAGTCTTATCTGAGATTTTCTGTGCAACTGTTCTGTCGAATTTGCCTATGACCTGTAAAAGTTCAAGGAACTTTCCCTGGTTGACAGCCATGTCGTTTTCTATGTCTCCTCTCTGTGAAAGTCCCTGGTATTCAGTGTAACACAATGACTCCACAACTGCTCTCATATACTCTCTGTTCTCTCAGACTACTTTTGAATGTCCATCACTTAGAGCATTGCATATTGTTGAGCCAGACTCTTTCTGAATAGTCCACTCATTCCATGCTGTCATTGCATATTTATGCTCTTGAACGAACTTGTCGCATTCTTCCAGTTCTGGTAGCCATCGTGAGTAAATGCCGCCTTCCCTCCACCATGGTTTCCTGGACGTTGAAAGTGGCGGTAGGCAAAGCAGATAGCAGGGTCCTTTGAAATAGAATATTCCAGCCATTTGTAATCCTCATACCATTTACGATTGAAGTAGAGATCCTGCTGTCTAACTTTTGTGGCTGGATAACGCTGAAGAAGAGGGCGTCTTGGTTCTTCAATAGGTGACTGGCTTAAGTCAGAGGGAACGGTGGCTGTGCTAACAGTGCAGCTAACATTGGCTGTGGAGCAGCTAGCAGCAACGAACCGCTCTGGTGCTCCCTCACGTCGTGGCTCACGAGTTTCTCTCTTTGACTCATATTTCTTAGCTCTTTCTTCTTATTTGGCCCCCTTGGAGACATGGTCTGGGTCTGGATTTTCAATTCCTACCCGCACTCTTCTCTCGATCAGAAAACGGTCCAATACAATGGGGCGAGATGGGCGACAAGCTAGCTTGAAGTTAGCTCACATAACGTAGTAGCCTACCGTGCACGAGCACACACCACGTTCTACATGTTGTTGTATTACAGCCTGAATTACAATTGATTAAATTTAGATTTTTTTTGTTGTCACTGGCCTACACACAATACCCCATAATGTCAAAGTGGAATTACGTTTCTCAATTTTTGGGGAAATTACAGTGTATTCGGACAGCATTCAGACCCCTTGACTTTTCCCACATTTTATTATGTTACAGCCTAATTCTAAATGGGATTAAATTGTTTTTCCCTCATCAATCTTTTTTATTTTATTTTATTTTACACACAATACCCCACCAATAATGAAAAAGCAAAAACTGTTTTTTAAAAATATTTGCAAAAAATAAGAAATATTACAAAGAAAATCACATTTACATAAGTATTCAGACCCTTTACTCAATACTTTGTTGAAGCACCATAGGCAGCGATTACAGCGTCAAGTTTTCTTGGGTATGAGGCTACATGCTTAGCACACCTGTATTTGGGGAGTTTCTCCCATTCTTATCTGCAGATCTTCTCAAGCTCTCTCAGGTTGGATGAGGAGCATCGCTGCACAGCTATTTTCAGGTCTCTTCAGAGGTGTTCGATTGGTTTCAAGTCCGGGCTCTGGCTGGACCACTCAAGGATATTCAGAGACTTGTCCCGATGCCACTCCTGCGTTGTCTTGGCTGTGTGTTTAGGGTCGTTGTCCTGTTGGAAGGTGACCCTTTGCCCCAGTTTGAGGTCCTGAGCACTCTGGTGCAGGTTTTCATCAAGGATCTCGCTGTATTTTGCTCCATTCATCTTTGCCTCAATCCTGACTAGTCTCCCAGTCTCTGCCACTGAAAAACGGCCCCACAGCATGATGCTGAAACTACCATGCTTCACCATAGGGATGGTGCCAGGTTTCCTTCAGAAGTGACACTTGGCATTCAGGTCAAAGAGTTCAATCTTGGTTTAATCTTTTAGGTGCCTTTTGGCAAACTCCAAGAGGGCTGTCATGTGCCTTTTGCTGAGTGGCTTCCATCTGGACACTACCGTAGAGGCCTGATTGGTGGAGTGCTACAGAGATGGTTGGCCTTCTGGAAGGTTCTTCCATCTCAACAGAGAAACTCTGGAGCTCTGTCAGAGTGACCAACAGCTTCTTGGTCATCTCCCTGACAAAGGCCCTTCTCCCCCGATTGCTCAGTTTGGCCGGGTGACCAGCTCTAGGAAGAGTCTTGGTGGTTCCAAACTTCCATATGAATGATGGAGGCCGCTGTGTTCTTGGGGAGCTTCAATGCTGCAGACATTTTTTGGTATCCTTCATCAGGTCGGTGCCTCAACACAATCCTGTATCGGAGCTCTACGGACAATTCCTTCGACCTCTTGGTTTGGTTTTTGGTCTGACATGGACTGTCAACTGTGGGATCTTATGTAGACAGGTATGTGCATTTCCAAATCATGTCCAATCAATTTAATTTACCACAGGTGGACTCCAATCAAGTTGTAGAAAAATCTCAAGGATGACCAATGGAAACAGGATGCACCTGAGCTCAATTTAGAGTCTCAGCAAAGGTTCTGAATAATTATCTAAATAAGGTATTTCTGCTTCTTATTTTTAATACATATCTAAACATTTCTAAACATTTCTGTTTCCGCTTTGTCAAAACGGATTACTGTGTGTAGATTGATGAGGAACATATTTAATTTAATCCATTTTTGAATAAGGCTTTAACGTAACAAAAAATTGAGAAAGTCAAGGGGTCTGAATATTTTCAGAATAAACTGTATGTCCTTATAGGGATGTTGGGATTACTGCAGTTTCTCAGACCAATGCATGGGTCACCATGGTTAGAAGCAAAATAGGTACAAATGGGAAAATCTGTCCTGGTTCCACGAAGGGACTAAAGGGGGCTTAGCCTCCTTAGTTCAAACTTGAGCCGCCTTAGTTTTAGTTTTATGTCCCTTTATAAAAATTGCAAAAAAGTTACAATGATTTAGTGACAGGTTGGCGCAAAAAATGTATATATCTCCGTGACAGGGCACACTGAAGTGTGTGCAGGGGGCTATGGAAATCCAGTGATTACTCCTTTGGGTATCCATAAAAAGCTGAAAAAAAACTATTCTCATCTGGAGGGGGGGCCCTATGTAACTGCAAGGGTAAGGGCTAAGCATATATAATCTAGGGCTTCCCCCTAACGTAACTGCAAGGGTAAGGGCTAAACATAACAAATCTAGGGAGGCCCTCTACCGTAACCGAAAGGGTAAGGGCTAAACATATCAAATATAGGGGGGCCCCCAAAGGTAACCTCAAGGGTAAGGGCTGAACATATAAAATCTATAGGGCCCCCCTAAGGTTACTGCAAGGGTAAGGGAGGGCTAAACATATCAAATCTAGGGGGGTCCCCTAAGGTAACTGCAGGGTTAAGGGAGGGCTAAACAATCAAATCTTGGGGGGCCCACTAAGGTAACTGCAATGGTAAGGGCTAAAAATATCAAATCTTCAGAGGAACCTTTGACTTGAAAAAAGTATATTTTTCAGTGTCTGAGCCCACTTACTTTAGAGATGATTACAACAACAACATAAAAAACCTGTGTTACTGTATGCATTTTTGAACAGTTACCAAAAAGTAAAGTTAAACATAAATATTGATAGTTGATATTTCCCACTATCTCTATATTTCCTAAATGCTTTAAGATAATATAATGCTGTGTGTGTATGTAGTGCAGACAATTTGCTAATTGTATTGCACATTTTTGCAATATCAGAGCAAGCAATATTGTGCTACATGAGCTTGCCATGTAGCGTCATCGGTGTGCCATGAAGACGTGGCTCTCTTACCAAATACGGTGTCCTGTAGAATATACTACACCCCTAATGATATAGTGAAGTCTTGTTAAGTTCTAGAATCTCTGAGGAATACATACGAACTTGATTTGACTCGTTGCAACAACGTTTTGGGTGAGATTTTCACAGAAGATTCCTTTCTTTGCAAATGGACGAGTGGAAATACAAAATCGATTGTGCATGCTATATGAACCTTTTTAACATATGAAAAAGATTTTATCTAACAAAACGATACTTCATGCTATCTCTGGGACCCTTTGGATGATAAACCAGAGCAAGATTTCAGAATGTAAGTATACATTTCATCTTCATAGGTGAATTTATCCACCTATTGTGGTGAAAAATGTGGTTTGTTGTTAGGAGCTTATAGTTATATTAACAAGAATTTAAGCTTTCAGCTGATATAAGTCTTATATGTATGTATATGTATTTATATGTACCGACATTTGTTGTTTCTCTAAAATCTGCGATGGTGACACAAGATGCTGCATGATTTACAACTGTCCCGTTGACGGGACGCCAATCCCACTGTTCCTAGGCCGTCATTGTAAATAATAATTTGTTTTTAACTGACTTGCCTAGTTAAATAAAGATAAAATAAACATACAGTACACTCTTAATACACTGACACATACAGAACACGCTGACACATACAGTACACGCTTAATACACTCACATGAACACTGACATTGACACATACAGTACACTCTTAATACACTAACATGAACACTAACATTGACACATACAGTACACGTGTCATGTTTTGTCATATATTGTCTTGTCATTATGCTTTCCCTTCTGTTCGTTTCCCCCTGCTGGTCTTATTAGGTTCGTTCCCTTTTTCTATCCCTCTCTCTCCCCCTCCCTCTCTCTCCTCTCTCTATCGTTCCGTTCCTGCTCCCAGCTGTTCCTCATTCTCCTAACTCACTCATTTAGTCTTTTTACACCTGTTCCCTATTTTGTCTTCTGATTAGAGTCCCTATTTCTCCCCTTGTTTTCCACTTCTGTCCTTGTCGGATCCTTGTCTATTGTTCACCGTGCTGTGTTTGTGTATCGCCCTGTCGTGTCGTGTTTCCCTCAGATGCTGCGTGGTGAGCAGGTGTCTGAGTCTGCTAAGTTCAAGTGCCTTCCCGAGGCAACCTGCAGTTCAAGATCGAGTCTCCAGTCTGTTCTCGTCATTACGAGTGGAAATTGTGTTTTTTGATTGTATTTTTACTTTACTGGATTAAAGACTCTGTTTTCGCCAAGTCGCTTTTGGGTCCTCATTCACCTGCATAACAACACGCTTAATACACTCACATGAACACTGACATTGACACATGCAGTACACGCTTAATACACTCACATGAACACTGACATTGACACATGCAGTACACTCTTAATACACTTACATGAACACTAACATTTACACATACAGTACACTCTTAATACACTTACATGAACACATACAGTACACTCTTAATGACACATCTTACATACATGACACTAACAGTACACTCTTAATACACTCACATGAACACTGACATACAGTACACTCTTAATACACTCACATGAACACTGACATTGACACATACAGTACACTCTTAATACACTAACATGAACACTAACATTTACACATACAGTACACTCTTAATACATTAACATTGACACATACAGTACACTCTTAATACACTCACATGAACACTGACATTGACACATACAGTACACTCTTAATACACTTACATGAACACTAACATTGACACATGCAGTACACTCTTAATACACTTACATGAACACTAACATTGACACATGCAGTACACTCTTAATACACTCACATGAACACTTACATTGACACATGCAGTACACTCTTAATACACTCACATGAACACTGACATTGACACATACAGTACACTCTTAATACACTTACATGAACACTAACATTGACACATACAGTACACCTTTAATACACTCACATGAACACTGACATTGACACATACAGTACACCTTTAATACATTTACATGAACACTAACATTTACACATACAGTACACTCTTAATACACTTACATGAACACTAACATTGACACATACAGTACACCTTTAATACACTCACATGAACACTGACATTGACACATGCAGTACACTCTTAATACACTCACATGAACACTGACATTGACACATACAGTACACTCTTAATACACTTACATGAACACTAACATTGACACATACAGTACACTCTTAATACACTCACATGAACACTAACATTGACACGTACAGTACACTCTTAATACACTCACATGAACACTAACATTGACACATACAGTACACATTTAATACACTCACATGAACACTGACATTGACACATACATGGAAAGCCAGTGTCAGGTAGCAGTAAATGTGAATTACTGAGGGGAGCAATTTTCTCTAGTGAGGGGTGTTATGGTTTTCAATCTGTGTTTGTTTTGTGTAATATAATTATGTAGAGCTCTCTTAATAAATGTGTTGTACTTTCACTATTTGTCATCTCAATTAACTATTCAATCAAGTTGTTAATTACAATGTGATAATGTTGATCCCAGCCTTTCATATCTATAGCCCATGTTGTGATGCGGTTGAGTAATATTATGTTTTACAGCCATTTAAATAATTATGAAGATCATTTCGATTAAATTTCAAACTTCTTTCCAAGAAATTACTTTTCCGTTTCAACTGCTAATTGGTGTTTTAGGATTTGATAAAGCGAGAAAGTGGCTATGATGACAGACTCACCAGAGTGGATCTGGCCTCCAGGGAGCACACGTCGCTTGTCAGTCATCTGACAGCTAGAGTCAACAGGTTTCCCATGGCTGCTCAACACCCCCCCTCCCACCCCCCGTGGGGGCAGCTTAGCCCCATTGGAAGAGGATTTTCAGAGTTTTAATCAGTGTTTTTAATTAGGCTTTTTAATCACAGAGCCACTTTTCACAGAGAGTCCATGAGTGAGGTAACTCTTGAATGGAGACGATAGGGGAAGTTGAGCACTTGTCAATGTTGCCCTTTCTCTCTCTCTCCCAAATGGGATTCCAAATGCAGGAATGTTTTCTAGTTTTTGTGAACGCATGGGTGCTTTGAGCCAAGAACTGAGTTTTGTTTTTGTTGGAGGGATTTTCTTTCTAATTTGAAGCTTCTTTTGCATTTCCCTTGATAGCTAAGAAGTTAACACAACAATGGCTTTTGAATGCATCCGTATGGTTTCAAGTTATATGCTTGAATGGGGTGAGAATAACTGTCCAGACATGATATCCACAAGAAAAGGATGAGTATCAATGATTAAGGACAAATCTTTTGTTTACACAAGGACATTTAAAAGTGAGATATATTGATTTGCAACAGAGGGGTGGTATATTATAAAGCAATGCATTTGAATGCTTTGGTTTTGTTGTTAAACAAATACATGGTTATCATCTCTGCTCACATTTGGGAAGAGCCAATAGTGGCAGTTTGAGAAGACCCAATAGTGGCAGTTTAGGAAGGGCCAATAGTGGCAGTTTGGGAGGGACCAATAGTGGCAGTTTAGGAAGAGCCAATAGTGGCAGTTTTAGAAGGCCCAATAGTGGCAGTTTAGGAAGGGCCAATAGTGGGGGTTTAGGAAGGGCCAATAGTGGCGGTTTGGGAAGGGCCAATAATGGCAGTTTGGGAAGGGCCAATAGTGGTAGTTTAGGAAGGGCCAATAGTGACAGTTTGGGAAGGGCCAATAGTGGCAGGTTGATCTTCAGTTTCTTGTGAATTTTCTTCATGGAATAGCCTTCAGTTTCAGAAGAAATTTCTTAATTTCTGGCCATTTTGAGCCTGTAATTGAACCCACAATTGCTGATGCTCCAGACACTCAACATGTCTAAAGAAAGCCAGTTTTATTGCTTCTTTAATCAGGACAACAGTTTTCAGCTGTGCTAACATAATTGCAAAATGGTTTTCTAATGATCAATTAGCCTTTTAAAATGATCAACTTGGGTGAGCTTGTCATGCAGGTGAATGAGGACCCAAAAGCGACTTGGCGAAAACAGAGTCTTTAATCCAGAAAAGTAATTCTACAAACATAAGACATAATTCCACTCGTAATGACGAGAACAGACTGGAGACTCGATCAAGAACTGCAGGTTGCCTCGGGAAGGCACTTGAACCTAGCAGACTCAGACACCTGCTCTCCACGCAGCATCTGAGGGAAACACGACACGACAGGGCGATACACAGACACAGCACGGTGAACAATAGACAAGGATCCGACAGGACAGGAACGGAAAACAAGGGAAGAAATAGGGACTCTAATCAGGGGAAAAGATAAGGAACAGGTGTGGGAAGACTAAATGATTGATTAGGGGAATAGGAACAGCTGGGAGCAGGAACGGAACGATAGAGAGAAGAGAGAGAGGAAGGGAGAGAGAAAAAGGGGAACGAACCTAAAAAGACCAGCAGGGGGAAAATGAACAGAGGAAAAGCAAAATGACAAGACAATCTAAGACAAAACATGACAGTACCCCCCCACTCACCGAGCGCCTCCTGGCGCACTCGAGGAGGAATCCTGGCGGCAACGGAGGAAATCATCAATGAGTGAACGGTCCAGCACGTCCCGAGACGGAACCCAACTCCTCTCCTCAGGACCGTAACCCTCCCAATCCACTAAGTATTGGTGACCCCGTCCCCGAGAACGCATGTCCATGATCCTACGTACCTTGTAAATAGGTGCGCTCTCGACAAGGACGGGAGGGGGAGGGAAGACGAACGGGGGTGCGAAGAAAGGGCTTGACACAGGAGACATGGAAGACAGGATGGACGCGACGAAGATGTCGCGGAAGAAGCAGTCGCACAGCGACAGGATTGACGACCTGGGAGACACGGAACGGACCAATGAACCGCGGAGTCAACTTACGAGAAGCTGTCGTAAGAGGAAGGTTGCGAGTGGAAAGCCACACTCTCTGGCCGCAACAATACCTAGGACTCTTAATCCTGCGTTTATTGGCGGCTCTCACAGTCTGTGCCCTGTAACGGCAAAGTGCAGACCTCACCCTCCTCCAGGTGCGCTCACAACGTTGGACAAACGCTTGAGCGGAGGGAACGCTGGACTCGGCAAGCTGGGATGAGAACAGAGGAGGCTGGTAACCCAGACTACTCTGAAACGGAGATAACCCGGTAGCAGACGAAGGAAGCGAGTTGTGAGCGTATTCTGCCCAGGGGAGCTGTTCTGCCCAAGACGCAGGGTTTCTGAAAGAAAGGCTGCGTAGTATGCGACCAATCGTCTGATTGGCCCTCTCTGCTTGACCGTTAGACTGGGGATGAAACCCGGAAGAGAGACTGACGGACGCACCAATCAAACGACAGAACTCCCTCCAAAACTGTGACGTGAATTGCGGGCCTCTGTCTGAAACGGCGTCTAACGGGAGGCCATGAATTCTGAACACATTCTCGATGATGATTTGTGCCGTCTCCTTAGCGGAAGGAAGTTTAGCGAGGGGAATGAAATGTGCCGCCTTAGAGAACCTATCGACAACCGTAAGAATCACAGTCTTCCCCGCAGACAAAGGCAGACCGGTAATGAAGTCTAGGGCGATGTGAGACCATGGTCGAGAAGGAATGGGGAGCGGTCTGAGACGACCGGCAGGAGGAGAGTTACCCGACTTAGTCTGCGCGCAGTCCGAACAAGCAGCCACGAAACAGCGCGTGTCACGCTCCTGAGTCGGCCACCAAAAGCGCTGGCGAATAGACGCAAGAGTGCCTCGAACACCGGGATGACCAGCTAACTTGGCAGAGTGAGCCCACTGAAGAACAGCCAGACGAGTGGAAACAGGAACGAAAAGGAGGTTACTAGGACAAGCGCGCGGCGACGCAGTGTGCGTGAGTGCTTGCTTAACCTGTCTTTCAATTCCCCAGACTGTCAACCCGACAACATGCCCATAAGGAAGAATCCCCTCGGGATCAGTAGAAGCCACAGAAGAACTAAACAGACGGGATAAGGCATCAGGCTTGGTGTTTTTGCTACCCGGACGGTAAGAAATCACAAACTCGAAACGAGCGAAAAACAACGCCCAACGAGCTTGACGGGCATTAAGTAGTTTGGCAGAACGGATGTACTCAAGGTTCTTATGGTCTGTCCAAACGACAAAAGGAACGGTCGCCCCCTCCAACCACTGTCGCCATTCGCCTAGGGCTAAGCGGATGGCGAGCAGTTCGCGGTTACCCACATCATAGTTGCGTTCAGATGGCGACAGGCGATGAGAAAAATAAGCGCAAGGATGAACCTTATCGTCAGACTGGAAGCGCTGGGATAGAATGGCTCCCACGCCTACCTCTGAAGCGTCAACCTCGACAATGAATTGTCTAGTGACGTCAGGAGTAACGAGGATAGGAGCGGACGTAAAACGTTCTTTTAGAAGATCAAAAGCTCCCTGGGCGGAACCGGACCACTTAAAACACGTCTTGACAGAAGTAAGAGCTGTGAGAGGGGCAGCAACTTGACCGAAATTACGAATGAAACGCCGATAGAAATTAGCGAAACCTAAAAAGCGCTGCAACTCGACACGTGACCTTGGAACGGGCCAATCACTGACAGCTTGGACCTTAGCGGAATCCATCTGAATGCCTTCAGCGGAAATAACGGAACCGAGAAAAGTAACGGAGGAGACATGAAAAGAGCACTTCTCAGCCTTCACGTAGAGACAATTCTCTAAAAGGCGCTGTAGAACACGTCGAACGTGCTGAACATGAATCTCGAGTGACGGTGAAAAAATCAGGATATCGTCAAGATAGACAAAAACAAAGATGTTCAGCATGTCTCTCAGAACATCATTAACTAATGCCTGAAAAACAGCTGGCGCATTGGCGAGACCAAACGGCAGAACCCGGTACTCAAAATGCCCTAACGGAGTGTTAAACGCCGTTTTCCACTCGTCCCCCTCTCTGATGCGCACGAGATGGTAAGCGTTACGAAGGTCCAACTTAGTAAAGCACCTGGCTCCCTGCAGAATCTCGAAGGCTGATGACATAAGGGGAAGCGGATAACGATTCTTAACCGTTATGTCATTCAGCCCTCGATAATCCACGCAGGGGCGCAGAGTACCGTCCTTTTTCTTAACAAAAAGAACCCCGCCCCGGCCGGAGAGGAAGAAGGCACTATGGTACCGGCGTCAAGAGACACAGATAAATAATCCTCGAGAGCCTTACGTTCGGGAGCCGACAGAGAGTATAGTCTACCCCGAGGGGGAGTGGTCCCCGGAAGGAGATCAATACTACAATCATACGACCGGTGAGGAGGAAGGGAGTTGGCTCGGGACCGACTGAAGACCGTGCGCAGATCATGATATTCCTCCGGCACTCCTGTCAAATCGCCAGGTTCCTCCTGAGAAGTGGGGACAGAAGAAATGGGAGGGATGGCAGACATTAAACACTTCACATGACAAGAAACGTTCCAGGATAGGATAGAATTACTAGACCAATTAATAGAAGGATTATGACATACTAGCCAGGGATGACCCAAAACAACAGGTGTAAAAGGTGAACGAAAAATCAAAAAAGAAATAGTCTCACTGTGGTTACCAGATACTGTGAGAGTTAAAGGTAGTGTCTCAAATCTGATACTGGGAAGATGACTACCATCTAAGGCAAATATGGGCGTAGGCTTGTCTAACTGTCTGAAAGGAATGTCATGTTTCCGAGCCCATGCTTCGTCCATGAAACAACCCTCAGCCCCCGAGTCAATCAAGGCACTGCATGTAGCACCCGAACCGGTCCAGCGTAGATGGACCGACATAGTAGTACAGGATCTAGATGAAGAGACCTGAGTAGTAGCGCTCACCAGTAGCCCTCCGCTTACTGATGAGCTCTGGCCTTTACTGGACATGAATTGACAAAATGTCCATCAAATCCGCAATAGAGGCACAGGCGGTTGGTGATCCTCCGTTCCCTCTCCTTAGTCGAGATGCGAATACCTCCCAGCTGCATGGGCTCAGTCTCTGAGCCAGAGGAGGGAGATGGTTGCGATGCGGAGCAGGGAAACACCGTTGACGCGAGCTCTCTTCCACGAGCTTGGTGACGATGATCTACCCGTCGTTCTATGCGGATGGCGAGAGCAATCAAAGAGTCCACACTGGCGGGAACCTCCCGAGAGAGAATCTCATCTTTGACCACTGCGTGGAGTCCCTCCAGAAAACGAGCGAGCAGCGCCGGCTCGTTCCAGTCACTAGAGGCAGCAAGAGTGCGAAACTCTATAGAGTAATCCGTTATGGATCGATCACCTTGGCATAGGGAAGCCAGGACCCTAGAAGCCTCCCTACCAAAAACTGAACGGTCAAAAACCCGAATCATCTCCTCCTTAAAGTTCTGGTAATTGTTTGAACAATCAGCCCTTGCCTCCCAGATATCTGTGCCCCACTCTCGAGCCCGGCCAGTAAGGAGTGAAATGACGTAAGCAACCCGAGCTCTCTCTCTAGAGTATGTGTTGGGTTGGAGAGAGAACACAATATCACACTGGGTGAGAAAGGAGCGGCACTCCGTGGGCTGCCCGGAGTAGCAAGGTGGGTTATTAACCCTAGGTTCCGGAGGCTCGGCAGGCCAGGAAGTAACAGGTGGCACGAGACGAAGACTCTGGAACTGTCCAGAGAGGTCGGAAACCTGAGCGGACAGGTTCTCCACGGCATGGCGAGCAGCAGACAATTCCTGCTCGTGTCTGCCGAGCATGGCTCCTTGGATCTCGACGGCAGTGTTACGAACGTCTGTAGTCGCTGGGTCCATTCTTTGGTCGGATCCTTCTGTCATGCAGGTGAATGAGGACCCAAAAGCGACTTGGCGAAAACAGAGTCTTTAATCCAGAAAAGTAATTCTACAAACATAAGACATAATTCCACTCGTAATGACGATAACAGACTGGAGACTCGATCAAGAACTGCAGGTTGCCTCGGGAAGGCACTTGAACCTAGCAGACTCAGACACCTGCTCTCCACGCAGCATCTGAGGGAAACACGACACGACAGGGCGATACACAGACACAGCACGGTGAACAATAGACAAGGATCCGACAGGACAGGAACGGAAAACAAGGGAATAAATAGGGACTCTAATCAGGGGAAAAGATAAGGAACAGGTGTGGGAAGACTAAATGATTGATTAGGGGAATAGGAACAGCTGGGAGCAGGAACGGAACGATAGAGAGAAGAGAGAGAGGAAGGGAGAGAGAAAAAGGGGAACGAACCTAAAAAGACCAGCAGGGGGAAAATGAACAGAGGAAAAGCAAAATGACAAGACAATCTAAGACAAAACATGACAGAGCTAACACAACATGCCATTGGAACACAGGAATGATGGTTGCTGATAATGGACCTCTGTACGCCTATGTAGATATTCTATAAAAAATCTGCCTTTTCCAGCTACAATAGTCATTTACAACATTAACCATGTCTAAACTGTATTTCTGATCAATTTGATGTTATTTTAATGGACAAAAAGGTTGTTATTTTTAAAATAAGGACATTTCTAAGTGACCCCAAACTTTGAATGGCAGTGTAGGTCTCTGTCCACATTCCTCTTTCAGTTTTGGCTGCATATAGGCAACTTACAATAAGCCCATAAAACAGATAAGGACTTCACTTTAGTGTATGGGTCGCACAGGTGGGTGTCTAAGGTATAGGGTTGGGGACCGTTTCATCATGATAGGACAATAAATAAATAAATTAGATGTATAATTTATTTTAAAATTGAAAGCTCTCTCTCGCAAACCCTGCTCACAGACACACATTGGTTCTGGAATACGCAAACATATCCTTTCTCACTCACTTAATTCCACACTTTTCCAAACACAAAAAACCCCACCACACCTTCCATCACAATACATCCACACATACTGTGCCTTCTATGTCTTCTGTTTGCTATGTTTTTATCTCCACCATTTTGGTTGAGTACTTTTGTGTTCCAATGCGTTATTTTTGAAGATGTATTATTTTGCTGGTTATCCTTTCTTCTAATGCCATCTTATCCATTTATAAAATACTATAAATGGTAAGTTAAATAATTATTTTACAACACTCCCCATCTTGAATGGTATAGTGTAGTTGTAGTTTATTTAACAATTGTTGAATTCTATTGATGTTCTAACTATATAAAAAAACATTATTACAATCCCTACCACAGCTAGTATTTGGTGTTCCATTATTTGACTACTCTATGAGAACTTTGTAATTTTTAGAATAGCCATGGAGTAGTCTTTCTGTCTCGGAATATTTGGTTGTCAATATACAGTTTATGGACAACGAGAGCTACACACTTCCCTTTTAATCTATTCTCTTTGAAGATTGTGTACAGAACTTTGCTCCCTTGTGCTGTCACGCCTTGGTCATTGTATCTTGTGTTTTTGTTATATGTTTGGGTAGGCCAGGGTGTGACATGGGTTTATATGTTGTATTTCGTATTAGGGTTTGTATTAATTGGGAGTGTGTATTAGTAGGGGTGTGTCTAGTTAGGCTTGGCTGCCTGAGGGGATTCCTAATTGGAGTCAGCTGATTCTAGTTGTCTCGGATTGGGAACCGTATTTAGGTAGCCTGAGTGCGCGTTGTATTTCGTGGGTGATTGTACCTGTCTTAGTGTAAGTCACCAGATAGGCTGTATTAGTTTCATTCCTTTGTTGTTTTCTTCTTCGTTATTTCATGTACCGTATTAGCTTCATTAAAAGTCATGAGTAACCTACACGCTGCATTTCGGTCTGACTTTCTACAAACAACAGAAGAAGATCTATACAGAATCACCCACCACGATTCACAGACCACGCAGCGTGTGAACTGGCAGGATCTAAAGGAGGACGCTATGGACGGCAGAAGTATGGATTATACTACGTGGGAAGAAATCGACAGGTGGGCGGCCGACCCAGGGCGTGTGCAGGAGCCCGCCTGGGATTCCCTACAGCAATGCGAAGAGGGCTATACACATATGGAATCGAGAAGGAAAGCATTGCTATACAGAGCGAAAACTGAAGGTAACAGGGGAAAGCGCAGAGAGAGAGTGGCTGAGTCAGGAAACAGACCTGAGCCTACTCTCCCTGTTAATCGTGAAGAGCAGTTGCAATGGGAGAGAATGCATCATTTGGAGATTTGGACATGGGAGGAGGAATTAGACGGTCAAGGACCCTGGGAGCAGCCGGGAGAATATCGCCTTCCCAAGGAGGAAATAGAGGCAGCTAAAGCGGAGAGGCGTATGTATGAGGAGGCAGCACGGCGACGCGGTTGGAAACCGGAAAGTCACCCCCCAAAAAATATTGGGGGGGGCTAAAAGGGAGAATAGTTATGCCAGGTAGGAAACCTGCGCATACTCCCTGTGCTCACCGTTGGGCTAGAGAGACCGGGCAGGCACCGTGTTATGCTATGGAGCGCACGGTGTTTCCAGTGCGGGTGCAGAGCCGGCTGCGACACATGCCAGCCCTTCCTATTGGCCGGGCTGGAGTGGGCATCGAGCCAGGTAAGCTTGGGCAGGCTCGGTGCTCTAGAGCTCCAGTGCGCCTGCACGGTCCGGTCTATCCAGAGCCACCTCTACACACCAGTCCTCCGGTAGCAGCTCCCCGCACCAGGCTTCCTGTGCGTGTCCTCGCGCCAGTACCACCAGTTCCAGCACCACGCACCAGGCCTCCAGTGCGCCTCGCCTGTTTAGCGCAGCCAGAGCTTTTCTCCTCTCCTGCGCTGCCGGAGTCTCCTGTCTGTCCAGCGCCACCAGTGCTACCAGTCGGCCCAGCGCGTCCAGTGCGCCTCGCCTGTTCAGCGCAGCCAGAGCTTTTTTCCTCTCCTGCACTGTTGGAGTCTCCCGCCTGTTCAGCTCAGCCAGAGCCTTTCTCCTCTCCTGTGCTGCCGGAGTCTCCTGTCGGCCCAGCGTCACCAGTCTGCCAGGATCCACCAGAAGTGCCAGTCTGCCAGGATCCGCCAGAAGAGCCTACTACCTGCCTGAACTTCCTCTCAGTACTGAGCTTCCTCTCATTACTGGGCTCCCTCTCTGTACTGGGCTCCCTCTCAGTACCGAGCTTCCTCTCAGTACCGAGCTTCCTCTCAGTACCGGGCTTCCTCTCAGTACCGAGCTTCCTCTCAGTACCGGGCTTCCCCTCTGTCCCGGGCTGCCCCTCTGTCCCGGGCTGCCCCGCTGTCCTGAGTTGCCCCTCTATCCTGAGTTGCCCCTCTATCCTGAGTTGCCCCTCTATCCCGAGTTGCCCCTCTATCCCGAGTTGCCCCTCTATCCCGAGTTGCCCCTCTGTCCCGAGCTGCCCCTCTGTCCCGAGCTGCCCCTCTGTCCCGAGCTGCCCCTCTGTCCCGAGCTGCCCCTCGGTCCCGAGCTGCCCCTCGGTCCCGAGCTGCCCCTCAGTTATGTGGGGATCAGGGTGAGGACTATTAGGGGACAGACGCCCACCCGGACCCTCCCTATGCTCTTGGGGTGCGTCCCGGAGTCCGCACCTTAGGGGTTCTGTCACGCCTTGGTCATTGTATCTTGTGTTTTTGTTATATGTTTGGGTAGGCCAGGGTGTGACATGGGTTTATATGTTGTATTTCGCATTAGGGTTTGTATTAATTGGGAGTGTGTATTAGTAGGGGTGTGTCTAGTTAGGCTTGGCTGCCTGAGGCGATTCCTAATTGGAGTCAGCTGATTCTAGTTGTCTCGGATTGGGAACCGTATTTAGGTAGCCTGAGTGCGCGTTGTATTTCGTGGGTGATTGTACCTGTCTTAGTGTAAGTCACCAGATAGGCTGTATTAGTTTCATTCGTTTGTTGTTTTCTTCTTCGTTATTTCATGTACCGTATTAGCTTCATTAAAAGTCATGAGTAACCTACACGCTGCATTTCGGTCTGACTTTCTACAAACAACAGACGAAGATCTTTACATGTGCACACTGCACTTCTGATGATTACCATATTACCAGATGTGCAAAGTTCAGCCACATGACCAACAACCACAATTTAAACTGGATCCAAAACCACAGAAGATGCTGGCGCTGTGTCGGAAACCACCAGGCTTGCAAATGTAATTTAATCACCCCATGGACATTGTAACAATTCTCATTGGTGGAAGGAGAGGAGGACCAAAATGCAGCGTGGTAAGTGTTCATCATATTTAATTGAAAAAAACAGAACACTACACAAAATAACAACAAAGCGAAAACAAAACAGTTCTGCCAGGTGAACAGACACTAAACAGAAATTAAACACCCACAACCAAAATGGGGAAAATAGGCTACCTAAGTATGATGCTCAATCAGATACAACGAACGACACCTGCCTCTGATTGTGAACCATACTAGGCCAAACACATAGAAATATAACAACATAGAAAAAAAACATAGACTACCCACCCCAACTCACACCCTGACCAACCTAACACAAAGACCTAAAAAAGGAACTAAGGTCAGAACGTGACAGACATGGGGTGATTAAAGGTTGTCACCCACAGATCTTCTGCTAATCCATCGCCAAGCCCAAGAACCAAGTCAAACCCAGTCCATGACACTTTCAAGAAGGTGGCTGTTGTGAAGGCTCATGTCCTCATCCCTAACCACATGTTCTCCAACAAATAAAAGGGACTCGCACACCCTCTCTCTCTCTGTCTCTCTCTGTCTCTTTCTCTCACTCTCTTTCTTTCTATTTCGTTCTCTCTCTCTCTCTGAAAGTGGAAAAATTAATAATACATAAGACAATGTGTTAATGCAACTCATATATTTGAAAAGGGGATTGGATTTGGCTAGTCAGAGGAAAGTCTGCAAGAAGAAATTGCATATCAGAAGAATGTTGTTGTTTAAAGCACAATGTGTGTCCTCAATAATAAATGATGTTCTCACCATTAGGGGACATGCCCAATGATGAGAAGGATGTATATTAATGAGGTGTAGGAAGAATCAAGAGATCATTATGTAAACAGGGGATTTATGCTAAACATTCAAATGTTTTTAAGGCAGAAAGAGTGCAAATGGGAGGCTGCAAAATGTGTTGTCGTGTAGTTGTGATATCATGCGGTCATGTCATATAGTCATGTAGGCATGTAGTCATGTTGTCATGTAGTCATGGTGCCATGTAGTCATGTTGCCAAGGGGATGATGGACACCACTCAGTAAAACCGAGGGGATGATGGACGACACTCGGTAATACCGAGGGGATGATGGATGACACTCAGTAAAACCAAGGGATGATGGTCACCTCTCAGTAAAACTAAGGGGAGGGATGTTGGACACCACTCAGTAAAACCAAGGGGATGATGGACGACACTCAGTAAAACCAAGGGGATGATGGACGACACTCAGTAAAACCGAGGGGATGATGGATGACACTCAGTAAAACCAAGGGGATGATGGTCACCTCTCAGTAAAACCAAGGGGATGATTGACGACACCCAGTAAAACCAAGGGGATGATGGACGACACTCAGTAAAACCAAGGGGATGATGGACGACACTCAGTAAAACCAAGGGGATGATTGACGACACTCAGTAAAACCAAGGGGATGATGGACGACACTCAGTAAAACCAAGGGGATGATGGACGACACTCAGTAAAACCAAAAGGATTATGGCAAAATAGAAAATGGTTAGCTCCGCAATAATAAAAAATGAATAATAGTTTTTAGTTTGCAATCTTTAGCATTTACTCAGCTTGTATGCAACTGTTTCTCTTTCATTTTGAATCATTGTGTTCAGAAAAATGGATGACTCTCCTAAATGCTGCGGAATCATCATGCTGCTCTCAGAGAAAGAATCGCTGAAGGAAAGTTTTGAAATGCCCAAGTAATTTAATTTACAGTACTTGCTTCATTTCAAAACAATTCCTTCAGTGAGTCTGAGTCATTGAACAATAGGAGTTGTTAAAGATGATGGACATTGAAGACGATGTCACTGTGGAGATGGTGTCACGAGTGATCTTTAATGTCATCGAATGTCCTCGTCAGGATGCTCTCATGCAGAACTATTCAGTTCAGGAAGTTTGGGTTATGGAGGGACCATGGTTAATGTCAGGCAGTCTGCAGTTCAAACATTAAAAAAGCTGTCACACTGCCACTGTTTTGGTAAATAGCTGAGGGATGAGGCTGGATAAATGTAACCACTCTCAAATTCATTGACAGAGCTATGGATGCAAGAACTGGCCATCTATGTAATCAAAATTAAAGTTTAAACAGCTTTTGAGGCCATACCATTGGTGACCGGAGCATAGAACAGGTGGAGGAGTGTAAGTACCTCACTACGATAGTTGACAACAAGCTGAACTTTGTGGGGGAGTGTCAGTCCAGACTGTACTTCCTGTTATTTAAACGTCTGTCCAGACTGTACTTCCTGTTATCTAAATGTCAGTCCAGCCTGTACTTCCTGTTATCTAAACGTCTGTCCAGACTGTACTTCCTGTTATCTAAACGTCTGTCCAGACTGTACTTCCTGTAATCTAAATGTCAGTCGAGACTGTATTTCCTGTTAACTAAATATCAGTCCAGACTGTAGTTCCTGTTAACTAAATATCAGTCCAGACTGTACATCCTGTAATCTAAATGTCAGTCCAGACTGTATTTCCTGTTAACTAAATGTCAGTCCAGACTGTAGTTCCTGTAATCTAAATGTCTGTCCAGACTGTACTTCCTGTTATCTAAATGTCAGTCCAGACTGTACTTCCTGTTATCTAAACGTCTGTCCAGACTGTACTTCCTGTAATTTAAATGTCAGTCGAGACTGTAGTTCCTGTTATCTAAATATCAGTCCAGACTGTACTTCCTGTTATCTAAATGTCAGCCCAGACTGTACTTCCTGTAATCTAAATGTCAGTCGAGACTGTATTTCCTGTTAACTAAATATCAGTCCAGACTGTAGTTCCTGTTAACTAAATATCAGTCCAGACTGTAGTTCCTGTTATCTAAATGTCAGCCCAGACTGTACTTCCTGTTATCTAAATGTCAGTCCAGACCGTACTTCCTGTTATCTAAATGTCAGCCCAGACTGTACTTCCTGTTATCTAAATGTCAGCCCAGACTGTACTTCCTGTTATCTAAATGTCAGTCCAGACTGTATTTCCTGTTATCTAAATGTCAGCCCAGACTGTACTTCCTGTTATCTAAATGTCAGCCCAGACTGTATTTCCTGTTATCTAAATGTCAGCCCAGACTGTACTTCCTGTTATCTAAATGTCAGCCCAGACTGTACTTCCTGTAATCTAAATGTCAGTCGAGACTGTATTTCCTGTTAACTAAATGTCAGTCCAGACTGTACTACCTGTTATCTAAATGTCAGCCCAGACTGTACTTCCTGTTATCTAAATGTCAGTCCAGACTGTATTTCCTGTTATCTAAATGTCAGCCCAGACTGTACTTCCTGTTATCTAAATGTCAGCCCAGACTGTATTTCCTGTTATCTAAATGTCAGCCCAGACTGTACTTCCTGTTATCTAAATGTCAGCCCAGACTGTACTTCCTGTAATCTAAATGTCAGTCGAGACTGTATTTCCTGTTAACTAAATGTCAGTCCAGACTGTACTTCCTGTTATCTAAATGTCAGCCCAGACTGTACTTCCTGTTATCTAAATGTCAGTCCAGACTGTATTTCCTGTTATCTAAATGTCAGCCCAGACTGTACTTCCTGTTATCTAAATGTCAGCCCAGACTGTATTTCCTGTTATCTAAATGTCAGCCCAGACTGTACTTCCTGTTATCTAAATGTCAGCCCAGACTGTACTTCCTTTTATCTAAATGTCAGTCCAGACTGTATTTCCTGTTATCTAAATGTCAGCCCAGACTGTACTTCCTGTAATCTAAATGTCAGTCCAGACTGTACTTCCTGTTATCTAAATATCAGTCAAGACTGTACTTCCTGCCTAAATTTAGGCTGAGTATTAGTACATGTTTTACAGTCCTTTTATAGATGTTTTATTGAACCTGTCTTAACATTTATTGTAGTTGCCTGGTTTGGCTCCCTCACTTGGGCAAGTCACAATACCGCATGTCAGTGGTAAGATTGTAGGGAGAAGGTTGTTGAGGTTCTCTGAGACATTTACAAAGACTGCACACGTAAGAGGGGTAAATAAATCATTGTGGATCTTACACATTCACTAAACAACCAATGTAGTAGGTAAGGTAGCCTAGCGGTTAAGCGCATTAGGCCAGTAACCGAGAGGTTGCCTCTGTCAAATACATAATCCATCATGTGTTGTCATTTAATATGCCAAAACAGCAAGTAAGACAATATCCATTTTTTGGGGGAAAACTATTACTAATTTCATTTCTCTCTTTGAACACATTATCCTATCTCCTCAATGTGTAACCTTCTGAAAAAGAATCCATGATGTCGTTTGATGTGCTGCATTGTACGTTTGTGAAAGTATTGCAAAGTGCAGGGATGTTGGTCTGTACAGCGGAGTGCAATTTTGTATTTCAAGTTAAGTTTGTTTTCCATAAAACTCCATTCAGTGCTATAATGGATTAACAATTATGCTTTCAATTTTATGCAGCTTAAAATGGTAATGAGTGGGCTTTAGGTGCCAGCGTTGTCAAGGTGACAGCTTCATCAGACTGAAATAAATGTGAGATGTTCATGAAGGAATAGCCAAAGCAAAACATAGAAATCAGAGTTATCTTATATTTTGTTAGAGATTTGAAAGATATTGAAAATTCTGTTTGCTAACTGCATTGCTAAAAGCAATAAAGGCTACTTGTGTTTTGTACTAATCCTTTATTCCTCTTTCATTGTGAGTACTTACCAGTTATGTGATACATTTGATGCATCAATTAATCCATATATTAATAAAGTCTTCCATACAGTGCATTTGGAAAATATTCAGACCCCTTGACTATTTCCACATTTTGTTACGTTACAGCCTTATTCTAAAATGGATTTAAAAAAAAGAAAACTCAGCAATCTACATACAATACCCAATAATGACAAAGTGAAAACAGGATTTAGAATTTTTTGCAAATTTATTACAAATAAAAAAACAGATATCTTCTTTACATAAGTATTCAGACCCTTTGCTATGAGACTCGAAATTGTGTTCAGGTGCATCCTTTTTCCATTCATCATCCTTGAGATGTTTATACAACTTAATTGGAGCACCTGTGATATATTCAATTGATTGGACATGATTTGGACTCCTGAGTGGCGCAGTGGTCTAAGGCACTGTATCTCAGTGCAAGTGGCGTCACACAGTCCTTGGTGCAATTCCAGGCTGTATAACATCTGGCCGTGATTGAGAGTCCCATAGGGCGGGGCACAATTGGCCCAGCGTTGTCGTCGTCTGGGTTTGTCCGGGGGAGGCCGTCATTGTAAATGAGAATTTGTTCTTAACTGACTTGCCGAAAACATTGGAAAGGCACACACATGTCCCACCTGTCCCATAAGGTCCCATAGTTGACAGTTCATGTCAGAGCAAAAACCAAGCCATGAGGTCGAAGAAATTGTCCGTAGAGCTCAGAGACAAGATTGTGTCAAGGCACATATCTGCGGAAGGGTACCAAAACATTTCTGTAGCGTTGAAGGTCCCCAAGAAAACAGTGGCCTCCGTCATTCTTAAATAGAAGAAGTTTGGAACCACCAAGACTCTTCCTAGTGGTGGCCGACCAGCCAAACTGAGAAATCGGGGGATTAGGGCCTTGGTCAGGGAGGTGACCAAGAACCCGATGGCCACTCTGACAGAGCTCTGGAGTTCAGATGGGAGAACCTTCCAGAAGGACAACCATCCCTGCAGCACTCCACCAATAAGGCTTTTATGGTGGAGTAGCCTGATGGAAGCCATCCTCAATAAAAGGCACGACAGCCCGCTTGGAGTTTTCCAAAAGGCACCTAAAAGACTCTCAGACCACGAGAAACAAGATTCTCTGGTCTGATGAAACCAAAATTGAACTCTTTGGCCTAAATGGCAAGAGTCACGTCTGGAGGACACCAGGCACCATCCCTACTGAGAAGCATGGTGGCAGCATCATGCTGTGGGGATGTTTTTCAGTGGCAGGGACTAGGGGACTAGTCAGGATCGAGGGAAAGATGAACAAATCAAAGTATAGAAAGATCCTTGATGAAAACCTGCTCAGGACCTCAGACTGAGGCAAAGGTTCACCGTCCAACAAGACAATGACCCTAAACACAAGGTCTCAACGCAGGCGTGGCCCAGCCAGAGCCCGGCAGCAACGCTCCCCATCCAACCTGACAGAGGTTTAGAGGTTCTGCGGAGAAGAATGGGAGAAACTCCCAAAATACAGGTGTGCCAAGCTTGTAGCTGTCACGTCACACCTGGACTCCATCACTTCACTGATAACCTCCCCTATATCTGTCACTTCCTTAGTTCCATTCCCCAGGCAATATTGACTATGTGTTTCATGTCTATACACTACTCGTGTTTCTTTTATTGGTCTATGTTCCATTTATTATTAAACTCACCACCTGCACTTGTTTTCCGACTCCCAGTGTATACGTTACAGTAACGTCATACCCAAGAAGACTCAAGGCTGTAATCAAGGCTGTGCTTCAACAAAGTACAGAGTAAAGCGTCTGAATACTTATGGAAATGTGATATTTCAGTTGTTGTTTTTTTATATAGTTTTGCAAACATTTCTAAAAGCCTGTTTTTTCTTTGTCATCATGGGGTGTTGTGTGTGTAGATAAAAACATTTTTGAAATCAATTTTAAAATAAGGCTGTAACCTAACAAAATGTGGAAAAAGTCAAGGTGTCTTAATAATTTCCAAAGGTACTGTATATGAAGAAATGCTGTACACCTCATTAACAGTGTAGATAGGTAGATCTAAACTGAGTGTACAAACATTAGGAACACCTCCATGACATAGACTGACCAAGTCAATCCTAGGTGGATCCTTCTTAAAAGGCTGGAGGACAACCACAGAACATTTGAAATGGTTTTGTTATGTGTATCGAAAATGACATCTGAATCAATCGAAATGACAAGGTCTTTCACAACTCTGCGGCCATGCAGAGTAACTCCCGACAGCTCCGTATGGATTATCTTTCTTAGCCTAAAATCGAAAACTCTAACAAGGGTGTGGCCTGGGGTGATATTTCAAGATACAGAGGATAAATTGCTGTCTCAAAATATATTCTAAGGTCAATGTCTTAGGAAAACATTTGTGAGGTTCTCCTATCTAATAGGCATTCAGCGAACAGAATCAGGACCCATGGTTAAACATTTCTCAAGGTCCACTCCTGAATCTGAATCAATGTAAAAATATATATATATTATTTGTATCAGTAGGCTTTATCTTTATCTAAGTGATGGTTGAACTGGGAACTTCTGTGAAAAGTTATGTGCAAAAGGCTCAATTTTTCCATTCTTTAGCAGCCAACAGCTGACTAGTTTTCACCATTTGGTTTCAATGGCTACCAGCCTTCACCAGCATGAGTGTCACACCCTGACCATAGTTTGCTTTGTATGTTCTATGTTTTGTTTGGTCAGGGTGTGATCTGAGGGGCATTCTATGTTGGATGTCTTGTTTGTCTGTTTCTGTGTTTGGGCCTGATATGGTTCTCAATCAGAGGCAGGTGTTAGTCTTTGTCTCTGATTGGGAGCCATATTTAGGTAGCCTGTTTTGTGTTGGGTTTTACATTTACATTACATTTAAGTCATTTAGCAGACGCTCTTATCCAGGTGTTGAAGCACATTATCTAGTGCGTTTATCACAGTCAACACATGCATATTTTTTTAATTTTAATTAGCTTTAAACATGAAAGATTTTCTCTCAGCTTCATGGCAAAATGTGTAGAATAGCATAAGATTAGCTATAAAACTGCAAATGTTCCTCTTTGCCCCATGGCACAATGTGTAGAATTGCAGGAAGTTAGTTGTTTTCCCCCATCATAAAGAAATATAATTTGAAGGTAACAATGCACATTATTACTGGGTCATGTTGGGCCTTGGATCTTATTGTGTCTGCACCCAAGTCATCATGTAGGTCAAGTGATCATCTTATATTAGAGGGCTTCTGGTGTGGAATGGAGTGCTTTACCGTGGAGTGTCTGTAAGAACACTACCCTCCGAGCACACTATGTAATTTCAGCATGGATAATTGGGTAATAATGGTTGTGACTTAGATTTGATTACAACCTATGTTCATCCACTCAAAAAGACAGCCAAAAGTTAGTTGAATTTCCAATGTGTTATCACTATGCTTTCAATCATCTAAAAGCACAACCGAATTCCAATGGAAAAACAAACATCTAAGTTAAAGAATAAGACTAAATAAATCAAACTTTAAATGCACTATCAATAAAGTGTTGATTTGATTTAGTCCTATTATTTAACTTAGATTTTGGTTGAGATGGTGATATGAATCCAACATATCAATGATTAATTTGTAGACATGCTAGAATTAAAGCCAGACTAAGTCAGTAGCACAGATGTAACTATCCAAGACATCCATACTGCTGGGTGTCAATCTGGCGTAGAATATAGGTAAGATCCCATTCAGGGATAAAGCTCTCTTTGCTCAGAAAGTTAGTGAGATGTCTTGGATTCAGGTAAGGGGACCTCTATAGCTTCTTTTCATTCGTCAGGAACAATGCCCTCTTGTAGAGATAAGTTAAGAACGCCAGCCAGTAGTCCACACTCAATTCATTTGCAAACTCCTTTATTAGCAAACCCCGTTAAGCCTTTCAGGTTTTCACCTTCTGTAGCTTTTTGTAGACTTCCCAGGGTTGGACCGTTGGAGCAGGACATGCTGGTAAAAAGGAGGGCAGCAGTGCTGGGTTGATGGGTGGTAGGGACTGTTTTACTTTTGATAGTGTTTTGTTTATTTAATTTGCTGTACCATGCCTATCGTCTGGTCTAAGACCCTCTTTGTGGAAGGTTTGCTCAGTTTGGGAGAGGATGGCTAAGTCTTTGATGTTCTTATGCCACTTGGCATAATGAAACAACATTCACTGTTACTTAACTACTGTATTGTTTAGTCTATATTATATTATATTAATTTAAAAATTAATTCTAGAATATAATAATGCTTCTATAATTGCCTCTGAGTTGCACAAAATATATAGGCTGTTCTTTAAATGAGTCACATTATACAGTAACACCATGCACTTTAGAAGATCATTTCAATTGCCCTCCATTCAACAACAGGCATGATTCACCAGTTGTATTTCTCGGAATGAGAAGGCAACATGGTTTTGATGCCTCCCAGTGGAGGATTAGAGCAAACATTTTTTGCACTTCCCATCTCTCACAAGGTGAAACTGCAATGTCCACTGGCAATGATACCTCATACCCAGATATTAGACTACCAGTAAAGTGTGATGGAGGGGCTTGAAAACACACATGGCTCTTATTTATCTCCAGTGTAGAAAACTCTCATTCCCATTTTATGTCCAAATTATTACAAACACCCCCTGCAAATAGAGATAAAATACAAAGCAATTATGTTAAAGGTGGGAATACTTCATATTTTGCTACAGCTTAACAATTGGCCAACTTGGCTCAGAGAAAGTATTGCATATATCCCATACGCAAACACATGTTTTTGTTTCAGATCCCTGAACTACGACAGCCAATGCTTAGTAAGATCAGAATTACCTTCTATCTTTCAGGCTACATCAAGACATACCAAGGAGAACCCTAAAAAATAGAACAACCAACAAATTGCAGAAAATGTGTGACAGAATTAAAGCCTCTGTAGCTTTAGAAGTAGGCAGCAATAGCCACTCTTCATATTTATTATGGCAATTAAGAATACTTAAATTATGGGATATTTATAATGGAATACTGTATGTTAAATATATTTAAAATGACCTAAAACAACATATTGTGTAAAAGTGCTGAAGGCTGTGCCCAACAGAGTGATGATGATCTTGCATGGCATCAAAACATGTTCCAACATACACATACCAAGCCCACTTTTTCCAGTACTTGATAAAGAATTTAAGTAACCACTTATGTTACAAGAAACATGTGATATAACACATGACGTGTCATTCGTCCTCATTTACAAAGTCGCATTTTTTAAACCGGGGACAGTGGCTGTCTATGTGGCAAAGACACTATGAAACGTACAATAAATGTTTCAATAATTACTACCTCCATCTTTGAAAAATCAATGTAGCAACTCAGTTTTCCCCACCCTGCAGCCTGGCCAGCGTGAGTTGACAGTGACAGCAGCACGCTTGCGCAGTATGTCCACTGGCTCGGAGTCGGTGCTGAAGTTGGGCGGATGGAAGAAAAACACCGCCGATGGAGATTATAAGGCAGGATGCATCTTTACTGTGCGATTTAACAAGCATCAACATAAAACACGTATAAATGAACCACTACAGAATACTGACAACCAGAATTAAAAGGGTAAGATTATGCATATTCTTCATTCGTCTGTTTAAATGTCCCACGAGCTAGCACTAGCCATGCTAGTCTCATAGCTAGCTCTTCATAGCTCTTCTTCGCAGCACAGAAAATGAGAGAACGGTCGAATGTTAGCTAGCTATACAGAAATTGGGGGTTATTCTTATTTTTGTTGATGCGACAATAAGGCACTGTCGTAGTTTTCTATTAGTTTTGCATTATCATGCGGTGTCTTGCCAAGCAGAATCAGATTGTCTTTGCAGCTAACGTTACATGCAATGTTTGAGCTAGCTTGTTAGTGCAGAATCACAGCTGCAGATGCTTCGAATCACAGAGAACCACGCACAACACCCCAGGAGCTGCAGGCAAGGACAGCTATGATGCGAATGTTTTAGCAAATTATGGCAAGCATGTGATATGCTGTTAAGTGTATTTAGTTAGCTAGTTCTAAAATGTACGATTTTACCACTGTTCACTAGCTAACTATGTCATACATTTCAATTGGCAGCGAGTCAGTTTACTTGGTATGGCTGAACTAGGCTACCGCTCCAGCCTGCCGTTTTCCATACGGAATATAAGGGGAGAATCTCAATTGGTTGTGAAGAGGGAACTTGGAAACATTAGAAGTCATTAGAAATGACTCCTCCACTAGCACATCATCAGGCAAATGACCTTTACAGAGGTGGAATGCCAAACTACATGTGTAAAGTGGTAAAAAATAAATGCGGAGGTGTGCTAGACATTTTATTAGATAAAACAAACCATAAGTAGCATATACTTTTTAAATGTCTATATGCTTTTCTCCTTAGAGGAAACAGCTGGCACTGTTTCCGCATGCTAACATTTTAGCATTTGTGACACAAATCCAATTTAATTCATGGGACCAATATTAGCATTTTTTTCATGTATTACATTTACATTTACATTTAAGTCATTTAGCAGACGCTCTTATCCAGAGCGACTTACAAATTGGTATCATGTCCAAATCACCCAAAAGTACACTAAATGACCAAAAGTATGTAGAAACCTGCTCTTCGAACATCTCATTCCAAAATCATGTGCATTAATATGGAATTGGTCCCCAAATTGCTGCTATAAAAGCTTCCACTTGTCTGAGAATGCTTTCCACTAGATGTTGGAACATTGCTGCAGGGACTTGCTTCCATTCAGCCGCAAGAGCATTAGTGAGGTTGGGCACTGATGTTGGGCGATTAGGCCTGGCTTTCCAATTCATCCCAAATGTGTTTGATGGTCTTCCACACCGATCTCAACAAACCAATTATGTATGGACCTCACTTTGTCATGCTGAAACAGGAAAGGGCCTTCCCCAAACTTTTGTCACAATGTTGGAAGCACAGAATCGTCTAGAATGTCATTGTATGCTGTAGTGTTAAGATTTCCCTTCGCTGGAACTAAGGGGCCTAGCACGAACCATGAGAAACCGCCCCAGACCATTATTCCTCCTCCACCAAACTGTACACTTGGCACAATGTTTTGGGGCAGGTAGTGTTCTCCTGGCATCCCCCAAACTGAGATCTGTCAAACGGACTGCCAGATGATGAAGCGTGATTCATCAATCCAGAGAACACGTTTTCACTGCTCCAGAGACCAATGACAGCGAGCTTTACACCACACCAGCCGACGCTTGGCATTGTGCATGGTAATCTTAGGCTTGTGTGTGGCTGCTCAGCCATGGAAACCACGGCTCCTAGACAATTCACAATAACAGCACTTAGTTGACCGGGGCAGCTCTAGCAGGGTAGAAATCTGACTGACTTGTTGCAAAGGTGACATCCTATGAAGGTGCCATGTTGAATTCACTGAGCATTTCAGTGAGGCCATTCTACTGTCAAAGAGGTCCATACAGAAATGGTTTGTTGAGATCGTTTTGGAAAACCATTTAACACATTTGGGATGATATAATATGTGTATCTTACGTTGATTGTGAAGCTCCTGAGTGGCACAGTGGACTAAGGAACTGCATCTCAGTGCTATAGACACCCTTGTTTGATTCCAGGCTGTATCACAACGGCCATGATTGCGAGTCCCATGGGTTGGCGCACAATTGGCCCAGCGTCATCCGGGTTTGGCCGGTGTAGGCCGTCATTGTAAATAGTAATTTGATCTTAACTGACTTGCCTAGTATAATTTAGGTGAAGTATCTCTTTAACAAATTGACAATTGAATTAGATAGAGCACTAGCCTAATCTTTGTATCGGAGCCATTATGTCGACTGTGACCGCTTGGGCAGCGACATTGAGGCTACCTCCATTTTTTGAAAGTAGATTTGTGCATTTGAAAAAAAGCATAAAGCTAATATTAGTGATTTACCTGCAGTGCTGGAAACCTGAAACAAATCTTCTGTATCAGTCATTTACTGTGGCCACTAGATGTCGGTAATATAGCTCAAAGCCATTTACTATCTAGGCAAACCAATTTAAAGAAGGCAATGCTATGATCATTGACTGATCAAACCATAAGAATTAGAGGTTGACCGATTATGATTTTTTTAATGCCGATTATTGGGGGACCAAAAAAGCCGATACCTATTAATCGGACGATTTACTTTTTTTTTTTTTATTCGTCATAATGACAATTACAACAATACTGAATGAACACTTATTTTAACTTAATATAATACATCAATTAAATCTATTTAGCCTCAAGTAAATAATGAAACATGTTCAATTTGGTTTAAATAATGCAAAAACAAAGTGTTGAAGTGCAATATGCGCTAACGTTTCAGTTCCTTGCTCAGAACATATGAAAGCTGGTGGTTCCTTTTAACATGAGTCTTCAATATTCCCAGGTAAGAAGTTTTAGGTTGTAGTTATTATAGGAATTATAGGACTATTTCCCTCTACCATTTGTATTTCATTAACCTTTGACTATTGGATGTTCTTATAGGCACTTTAGTATTGCCAGTGTAACACTATAGCTTCCGTCCCTCTCCTCGCTCCTCCCTGGGTTCGAACCAGCAACACAACGACAACAGCCACCATCGAGGCAGCGTTACCCATGCAGAGCATGGGGAACAACAACTAGAAGGCTCAGAGCGAGTGGCGTTTGAAACGCTATTAGCGCGCGCTAACTAGCTAGCCATTTCACTTCGCTTACACCAGCCTCATCTCGGGAGTTGATAGGCTTGAAGTCATAAACAGCTCAAAGCTTGACGCACAACGAAGAGCTGCTGGCAAAACGCACAAAAGTCCTGTTTGAATGAATGTTTACGCGCCTGCGTCTGCCTACCACCGCTCAGTCAGATGCTTAGATACTTGTATGGTCAGTCAGATTATATGCAATGCAGGACACGCTAGATAAAATCTGGTAATATCACCAACCATGTGTAGTTAACTAGTGATTACGATTAATTATTTTTCATAAGATTAGTTTAATGCTAGCTAGCATCTTACCTTGGCTTACTGCATTTGCGTAACAGGCAGTCTCCTTGTGGAGTGCAACGAGAGAGAGGCAGGTCGTTATTGCATTGGACTAGTTAACTGTAAGATTGCAAGATTGGATCCCCCGAGCTGACAAGGTGAAAATCTGTCGTTCTACCCCTGAACAAGGCAGTTAACCCACCTTTCCTAGGACGTCATTGAAAATAAGAATGTGTTCTTAACTGACTTGCCTAGTTAAATAAAGGTATTTAAAAAATCGGCACCCAAAAATACCGATTTCCGATTGTTTGAAAACTTGAAATCGGCCATTCCGATTAGTCGGTCGACCTCTAAGAATCCCAACACAGTTAACTACTTTAAAATGATGGCAATGTCCATGCTAAAATTAATTATATCCATCTAGAGTCCTATATATATCTCAATGGTATTGACACTCCTACAATATAGCGACTCCGTTTCTGCGCCACAGAGGATAGGACGGAGGAGCCAAGGAGAGGACCGCCTATGGCATTTTCTCAATTGGGCATAAGTCCATCACACAAACAGCCATGATGTAAAATTGCCATGCATTCATTCCAGTCTAGCTATTTAATTGACAGTACTGTTGTGATGATTGACTATACCGTGTCAATTTCCTGGGAATGTCAACCTGATCATGAAAAATAAAATGTATTTTTTTTTAAATATTTAAAAAAATAAAGATCCTTCATGTCTAAATGTTGGAGTACAGGCTTTATTTGACCAGTTAAAGTAGAAAAACTGCATGCATTTTGGACATTACGAAGTAGGAGGCCAAGTCTCAAATGCATTTTTTTCAGTCAGTCATATTTCATGGCTTGCCTGAAAGGGCTCCCAGAGCTTGTTTTTCCACTCACAGCTATCCACCAGTGTTTATGAAGTTGAGATGTTAATGAAGTAGGGCTGACCCCATCTAGTCGATTGTTTTAGTTGATAGGCTATTGGTCAACAGATTTAAAAAATGAAATAATAATAATAATTACATTAAATTGTAGAATAGACACACTTTTTTTTCATGGCACATGAGACCCCAGCCTTATTTGTGCTTGGATGGCACAGTCCATCACTCTAAGACTGGCATCTGACAAGTAAGACAGTATTTGCCTTGGCACGCCAAGCAACTTGATAAAGTTGATAAAATAAGTGAAATTGCATTTGTTTTCAAAAAATAGCTACTGCTTTGGACATGACACCTTTTGTAAGTGTATTCCTTAGGCCTACAGTATGTGTGAAGATAATGTGTCTTTGAAATGTCAGGTCAAGTAGAAGGGGATGCACAAGTTGTGTCTAATGCGCTCTCTCCCACCAATTCATGCGCACCAATTCAATTTCATTGTGTGAATTGTATGCTCTTTGATTGTTAGTCTATCAATTCCTCATCACCAGTAGTACATTTACTCTTAATCCCCATTTCCAATCTACAATGTTTGTTTGGTTAGGGTCATTTCTGTTAATGCATTCATTATTTTATTATACCAGTATTTTGCGGTTCTCATTGTCTGAGTGGACATGTTTTTTTGCAGAGCTCACAACCTAAGCTACACTTGTGATGAACAAGTTTTAGTTTATTTCATTCCATTTACTCATTGTCTTTTGTTTGATGCGCTCTTATCAGTGTTGAGCAAGGACACGCACCTGATGTATGCATAGAAGTAGGCATAGGCTACCTAGACTGCACGCAAATGTATAATTGTGCCCATTTGTGGATCTACTTTTACATTTAGCAGATGCTCTTATTCAGAGCGGTCCTCTATTGAGACTGAGGAGAGTCCTGGGGATGAGTCCTCTATTGAGACTGAGGAGAGTCCTGGGGATGAGTCCTCTGTTGGGACTGAGGAGAGGTCCTGGGGATGCGAGTCCTCTGTTTGGACTGAGGAGAGGTCCTGGGGATGCGAGTCCTCTGTTGGGACTGAGGAGAGGTCCTGGGGATGCGAGTCCTCTGTTGGGACTGAGGAGAGGTCCTGGGGATGCGAGTCCTCTGTTGGGACTGAGGAGAGGTCCTGGGGATGCGAGTCCTCTGTTGGGACTGAGGAGAGGTCCTGGGGATGCGAGTCCTCTGTTGGGACTGAGGAGAGGTCCTGGGGATGCGAGTCCTCTGTTGGGACTGAGGAGAGGTCCTGGGGATGCGAGTCCTCTGTTGGGACTGAGGAGAGGTCCTGGGGATGCGAGTCCTCTGTTGGGACTGAGGAGAGGTCCTGGGGATGCGAGTCCTCTGTTGGGACTGAGGAGAGGTCCTGGGGATGCGAGTCCTCTGTTGGGACTGAGGAGAGGTCCTGGGGATGCGAGTCCTCTGTTGGGACTGAGGAGAGGTCCTGGGGATGTGCAACAGCATGTTATTGTTAGTCGAACATTTTCTTATGCTACCGTTTGGGTAGGCCCACTCTTCACATACAGTACCAGTCAGAAGTTTGGACACACCTACTCATTCCAGGGTTTTTCTTTATTTGTACTATTTTCTACATTGTAGAATAATAGTGAAGACATTAAAACTATGAAATAACACTTATGGAATCATGTTGTAACCAAAAAAGTGTTAAACAAATTAAAATATATTTTCTATTTGAGATTCTTCAAAGTTGCAACCATGTGTCTTGATGACAGCTTTGCACACTCTTGGTATTCTCTCAACCAGCTTCATGAGGTAGTCGCCTGGAATGCATTTTAATTAACAGGTGTTCTTTGTGGAATTTCTTTCCTTCTTTATGCGTTTGAGCCAATCAGTTGGAATGGAGGAGAGGGTGCTGAAATAGCAGTGGGCCAGATTGGAGGAGAGGGTGCTGAAATAGCAGTGGGCCAGATTGGAGGAGAGGGTGCTGAAATAGTAGTGGGCCAGATTGGAGAGTACTATACAGAGGAACAGAAATAGCAGTGGGACAGATTGGAGGAGAGGGTGCTGAAATAGCAGTGGGCCAGATTGGAGGATAGGGTGCTGAAATAGCAGTGGGCCAGATTGGAGGGTACTATACAGAGGATCAGAAATAGCAGTGGGACAGATTGAAATTCCTAGGCCAGTAGACCCTTTTTCCTGACAGAGTATATGGAATAAAGTGTTTATTGTGAACCTCCTGATCATCTGTACCCTGCCTTGCTGAGGTCTGTCAGTGGCTCTCCCCAGGCAATGTTAGGAAGCAGATGAGAAAGGATCTCTGTAGTTGTCATGGATATGACCATCTAGACCTCTTCAGTCATGTGTTTGCAGTAGTTCTGCAGTACAGGCCCAGGCTATAGCTAGCCTAAAACTGTGAAACACAACTCGCATGTGAGAACAGTCACTTTTGAAAACTGTTAGACTATTGCCTCCATTATGCACAGTTTCATTTTTGGATGTGTCGAATAAGAGACCGACCAGGATTTGTGGTGGAGTTCATCAACACAGAGTGAAAAGTAGACCTAATGCAGGGGTGGCAAACTCAAATCCTGGAGGGCCATGTTTCCACTTTTTATTTAATTTTTAACCAATTAAGACTTAGGAACTCCCTTCACCTAGTAGTCTAACTAATCAATGACCTTAATTAATCAATCACCTGCAGACACATGGTCCTCCAGGAATTGAGTTTGACACTCCTGGCCTAATGGTCAAAGGTTAATATAAACCTACTATCTGTCTGTACAATATTACTATGCACTGTATTTCTGTTCTTTTTCTCAGATGGTATATTTTTGCTCCCCTTGCACGCAACACTGCAAATGGTCCACCCACTGAGTCCCTGAGCTCTGCTGAGACCCAGGGCGGAGACTGCTGTCCTCCTCATCCCTCCTCACCACCTGGCCCTCCATCAGTGATGGTGAGAACAACGATACTACTCTGTAGACACACCCTAGTGCAACCAACCATTTACCTCAGCGCCATGACTCTCCTGCCGTGTCTGTCTGTGGAAACAACTGACTAATTCTCATGGTAGGTTACTTAGGGCAGAGTTCCATGTCCTTATAGTAGTGAATGCGAATGCTAAGTTTCATCCTACATATATCTGTCCACCATTTAAGGAAATTCAGTATGCTCCTATTTGAATTCTCAATATTCTATTCAGCTGTATGCATCTGACAGACTACTATAAATTGCTCTGGAATAGTGTTTGCAGAATGGGTAGAAACTGGAGAGTGGCAGGAGGGCCGGCACCCTTGGAGGCTGCTTTAGGTCAGCCCTATTAATTAAGCCTACAGTACCCTGCTAAGCCTATTAACCCTATTAAGCCTACATTACCCTGCTAAGCCTATTAACCATATTAAGCCTACATTACCCTGCTAAGCCTATTAACCATATTAAGCCTACATTACCCTGCTAAGCCTATTGAGTCTACATTACACTGCTAAGCCTATTGAGTCTACATTACCCTGCTAAGCCTATTGAGTCTACATTACCCTGCTAAGCCTATTGAGTCTACATTACCCTGCTAAGCCTATTGAGTCTACATTACCCTGCTAAGCCTATTGAGTCTACATTACCCTGCTAGCCCAATTACGCCTATAGTGCCCTACTAACCATATTAAGCCAACATTAACCTACTAGCCCCGTTTTTAAGCCTTCATTACCTCAAATGTAAGATGCAGGCCTGGCTAGGATCACCAGCTGTTAATAATGAGTAAATTAGCTTTAGATTTAAAAAGATAATCATATTTGCCATTGAACAAAATAATTTGTGCTGCTATGAGTGACCAGTACTGAGAGCACACTATTAAGGAATGGCAACCACAAAATGCTTTCTGGATCTTCCCACTGAAACAACCAACCAAGGCCCATTGAGGGAGTAAGTCCAATATCCCTCCTCTGCTGTATTTTGTACTTAGAGCTGGGTGATATGGACAACAAATATACCCTTTTTTTGCGATAACTAGAATTCAGCAATCATTTACAATACCATTTTTTTTGGGTGGGGGGGGGGGTGCTTAAGCTGGGCAATATGGACAAAAAAATATATTGTGATAAAGGTTACTATTTGGCTCGATAAAAATGTAACGATATAACAATCAGTATTTTAATGGACCGTTACCTTACATTAGCGGCAGGGCTCAAGACAAAAGTTTTCAGTGCCAAGTAAGATAACAGATGGTAGCCTCAAAGTTAGCTATTTCATGTAACATATCCAGGGAAATCAGGATTTATGTTTCGATGTGCAATCTGTCAAAAATAGGATCCAGAATTAGAATATTAAATTTCTGGTTGTATAGAGAATTTGCCAACCTCTTTGTCGTTATTGGCCTAAAGGTTGTTTTATTCACCACCTGAAGAAGGGGGAACTCAACACTTATCTAGACTGCTAACTCTGAATATGATATTGTTGCTGTATAGACATGTAGGCTAATTGATTAATCAATCAGTAAATGTAGGCTAATGTCCTACAAAAACGTTGTAGGACTGCATCTCTCCCTACACTGTGTGCACAAGGGGAGGGGGAGTGAGAGTAGCTCTCACACAGCAGCCAACAGCGAAACAGGCACAGGCAGAGACTCTCATAGCAGGAATCAACATAATGCAGAAGTTATTACTTTTGACCAAATAATGGTTTTCGAAAAATCTATAAGAATGTTGTGTACGAAAATCAATCAAACGTTTGCAACGTACTCAAAATGAGGAAGGCAATGTTAGTGTCGGTAATTTCTCTATATATATATAGCAAGATCAAAGACAGTACATTTCCCAAATGGCTAATGAAATATAAATTCTCATCACTGTAGTTTGACAGTAGAAATACAGTAAAAAATTAATCCTGGCCAAAATGTAATGGAGTTGCAGAATGAAAAGGAGGTTCTTTGGCTAAGCCTATATTTGTGTTTCCACATGGAGAGTTTATTTGCATTTCTTTTCAGTGGCGTGGACGTGTCCCCAGCTAGAACAAAGGTGTTTGTCACTGTATTTTGCATCAATGTGCATGTTTTCCACCGGTGGAAGGTGAATAACCGATGGCTGCTCAAGTGGTCAACTCAGGATTTGCATATTTGGCCTGTTGGTCCATGTATCATCATGGATGTTAAAGTTTAGGCTACTCAGAGAGACAGGAAACCTCCTCACTGATCATTGATAGTGTTCATAAATAAGGAGCAAAAGTTACATGATGACTTTGCAGGTAAGATGATCCTTTATTTAATAGTTTTTGGATTCAAATGAGGGCAGAGAGGAAATGTATTTTTAAAGGTTAGCCTAAATATATAATCTCTATTACTACTTGGGCTCGTGCTCCACACCCAGATTATGATTATTATAATTATAATCTGTTCTTTGGGATTGATTTGAAACCAGCATTATTGTACCATTCAGCACCAGGATGTTAATAATAGTGGTGATTGTACCAGAATGTTTTCATTGTTGGCTCACGTCTTTTTACGTTTGCTCGTCTTATTTACTAGGGATGTTCCCAATAGGCTCCTAATTGTTTTTGGTTGTTTGACCGAATGTGCTTGATAGGAAGTAAAACATTTGACTTTGTATCCTACTTATTTTGGCTCTAACAATGGAGATATTCAAATCAAATTGTATTTGTCACATGCGCCGAATACAACAGGTGTAGGTAGACCTTACCGTGAAATGCTTACTTAAAATCCCTTAACCAACGATGCAGTTCAAGAAATAGAGTATAAAAAAAATATTTACTAAATAAACTAATGTAAAAAAAATCAAGAATCAATCAAGAAGTAACACAATAAATGTACATAACAATTACAAGGCTATATACAGGTGGTACCGGTACCAAGTCAATGTGCGGGGGTACAGGTTAGTGGAGGTAATTTGTAAAGTGACTATGCATAGATGATAAACAGCGAGTCGCAGCAATGTAAAAACAATTGGGGGGGGGGGGTCAGTCAATGTAAATAGTCTGGGTGGATTCATATTTGAGCAGTCTTATGGCTTGGGGGTAGAAGCTGTTAAGAAGCCTTTTGATTCTAGACTTGGTGCTCCGGTACCACTTGCCATGAGGTAGCCCATAGAACAGTCTATGACTTTGGGGACTGGAGTTGTTAACTTTTTGGGCTTCCTCTGACACTGCCTAGTATATATGTCCTGGATGTCAGGAAGCTTGCCCCCAGTGATGTACAGGGCCATACGCACTACCCTCTGTAGTGCCTTAGTCAGATGCCGAGCAGTTGTAATCCTAGGCGGTGATGCAACCGGTCAGGATGCTCTCGATGGTTCAGCTGTAGACCTTTGGGACTCATGCCAAGTCTTTTCAGTCTCCTGAGGAGGAATAGGTTTTGTTGTGCCCTCTTCACAGCTGTCTTGGTGTGTTTGGACCAACTTAGTTTGTTGGTGATGTGGACACCAAGGAACTTGAAACTCTTGACCTGCTCCACTACAACCCTGACGATGTTAATGTTCGGCCCTCCTTTTCCTATAGTCCACGATCAGCTCCTTCGTCTTGGTCACATTGAGAGCGAGGTTGTTGTCCTGGCACCACACTGCCAGGTCTCATCGTCGTCGGTGATCAGGCCTACCACTGTTGTGTCGTCAGCAAATTGAATGATGGTGTTGGAGTCGTGCTTGGCCATGCAGTCGTGGGTGAACAGGGAGTACAGGAGGGGACTAAGCCCAAGTGTTAAGGACCAGCGTGGCAGATGTGTTGTTACCTACCCTTACCACCTGGGGGCGGCCCGTCAGGAAGTCCAGGATCAAGTTGCAAATGGAGGTGTTTAGTCCCAGGATCCTTAGCGATGAGCTTTGTGGGCACTATGGTGTTGAACGCTGAGCTGTAGTCCATTTCACACAGCTATTGCGCTGCAACCTTTTAGGCTAGCTTGTTTTCTTCCCCATTACTCACATATAGGCCTAGTAGGCTATAGAGCCCTCAAACTACACCTTGGAATTCAAAGCCAGTTCCACTGCATTTTTTTCCCATTGTTCCCCTCTAATCAGGGTCTGATTTAGACCTGGGACACCAGGTGGATGCAATTCATTATCAGGTTGGCTCCGGACTTCGTAGGGTAAGTTTTGAAAACCCTTTCTCCACATATAGACCTAGTAAGCTATAGACCTTCTAGTCACATACAGGCCGTGTAAGCTATATAACCTTTACTCACATATAGACCTAGTAGGCTATACACCCTTTACTCACATATAGACCTAGTAGGCTATACACCCTTTACTCACATATAGACCTAGTAGGCTATACACCCTTTACTCACATATAGACCTAGTAGGCTATATAACCTTTACTCACATATACACCTAGTAGGCTATATAACCTTTACTCACATATAGACCTAGTAGGCTATATAACCTTTACTCACATATACGCCTTGTAGGCTATACACCCTTTACTCACTTGTAGGCTATATAACCTTTACTCACATGTAGGCTATATAACCTTTACTCACATATAGACCTAGTAGGCTATACACCCTTTACTCACATATACACCTAGTAGGCTATACACCCTTTACTCACTTGTAGGCTATATAACCTTTACTCACATGCAGACCTAGTAGGCTATATAACCTTTACTCACATATACACCTAGTAGGCTATACACCCTTTACTCACTTGTAGGCTATATAACCTTTACTCACATGTAGGCCTTGTAGGCTATATAACCTCTACTCACATGTAGGCCTTGTAGGTTATATACCCTTTACTCACATATAGACCTAGTAGGCTATACACCCTTTACTCACATATAGACCTAGTAGACTATACACCCTTTACTCACATATAGACCTAGTAGGCTATACACCCTTTACTCACATATAGACCTAGTAGGCTATACACCCTTTACTCACATATAGACCTAGTAGGCTATATAACTTTTACTCATATATACACCTAGTAGGCTATACACCATTTACTCACTTGTAGGCTATATAACCTTTACTCACATGTAGGCTATATAACCTTTACTCACATGTAGGCTATATAACCTTTACTCACATATACACCTAGTAGGCTATACACCCTTTACTCACTTGTAGGCTATATAACCTTTACTCACATGTAGGCCTTGTAGGCTATATAACCTTTACTCACATGTAGGCCTTGTAGGCTATATAACCTTTACTCACATATAGACCTAGTAGGCTATACACCCTTTACTCACATATAGACCTAGTAGGCTATATAACCTTTACTCACATATACGCCTTGTAGGCTATACACCCTTTACTAACTTGTAGGCTATACACCCTTTACTAACTTGTAGGCTATATAACCTTTACTCACATGTAGGCCTTGTAGGCTATATAACCTTTACTCACATGTAGGCCTTGTAGGCTATATAACCTTTACTCACATGTAGGCCTTGTAGGCTATATAACCTTTACTCACATATAGACCTAGTAGGCTATATAACCTTTACTCACATGCAGGCTTAGTAAACTCTAGACAGTACCTCCTTGTCATTGTGGAAGTACAGAACATTATTCTTTGCTCATGGTCATGTCTTTGCATGTGGAGGTAGTGTCAATGATATACTTACATTCTTATACTTACTTGCCTAGTGTAATTTAGGTGAACAGCCTGGAAAGCCTGGATTCGAACCAGGGACTGTAGTGGCGCCTCTTGCACTGAGATGCAGTGCCTTAGACCGTTGTGTATCTACTTAACTGTACTGGAATGCTTAAAAGGCCGCTAAAATGTTCAATATCGGTTATCGGTATCCGGGGGGGGGGGTTTGGCAAGGAAAATATTGGATATCAGTATCGGCCAAAAATGTGATATCAGTGCATCACTATCAATAACCAATGTTGTGATATTCATCCATCTATGAGGAAGATAGGATTGTCCCTAACCAACTTGTTTGGGTTTCCTCCACAGCCCCGAAGTTTAAGCGGAGTTGACATGAGAAAACGGCAGCAGCCACACATTGAAGGACGTCCCCAGGCGCCTGGCCACCCACGACCCAACAACTGCTGCATGTGCTGGTGTGGTTGTTGTAAATGCCTCTGGTACGTCAAACCTCCTTTTCTGGTTTCTGTCCCCATGTCTCCTCCATTTTCAATTGGTCATGCTTCTCCAAATAACCTGAAGTCCCTGCTATAGACTGAATAAGAAACATTACTTTCATGACCACATCCCTTTCAACCTCTCTAAAAATGTTTTGATATAAGTGGGGGAAGAGTAGTGTAAACTAGAGTTGTCCCCCCTTTAAGTCAAAATGACCAATATTCATACATTATTGCCTTTATCCACCCAGTATTTAGGCCAATCACATTGTGTAGAGATCAAGGTAATGAATGCCGAAATACTGTAGGTATTTTTCCCCTCAGTGTTTTCAGTACTATGGGTGCATAAACAATGTTTCAGACCAATTATCTGCTGCATGGGGAAAGAATTTAATAAGACACTCCCATATACTACTGCTTACTAGGGCTGGGAATTGCCAGGGCCCTCACGATACGATATTATCGCTCTACTTAGGTGCCGATACGATACTGTATTTATTGCGACTCACGGTACTGTATGTATTGTTATTCATACGATATTATAGGTTGCGACTTTTACGATTCTATGTACAGTACCAGTCAAAAGTTTAACTATTTTCTACATTGTAGAATAATAGTGAAGAGTATGAAATAACACATATGGAATCATATAGTAGCCAAAAAAAGTGTTAAATCAAATCAAATCAAATTTATTTATATAGCCCTTCGTACATCAGCTGATATCTCAAAGTGCTGTACAGAAACCCAGCCTAAAACCCCAAACAGCAAACGATGCAGGTGTAAAAGCACGGTGGCTAGGAAAAACTCCCTAGAAAGGCCAAAACCTAGGAAGAAACCTAGAGAGGAACCGGGCTATGTGGGGTGGCCAGTCCTCTTCTGGCTGTGCCGGGTAGAGATTATAACAGAACATGACCAAGATGTTCAAATGTTCATAAATGACCAGCATGGTCAAATAATAATAAGGCAGAACAGTTGAACCTGGAGCAGCAGCACAGTCAGGTGGACTGGGGACAGCAAGGAGCCATCATGTCAGGTAGTCCTGGGACACGGTCCTAGGGCTCAGGTCCTCCGAGAGAGAGAAAGAAAGAGAGAATTAGAGAGAGCATATGTGGGGTGGCCAGTCCTCTTCTGGCTGTGCCGGGTGGAGATTATAACAGAACGTGGCCAAGATGTTCAAATGTTCATAAATGACCAGCATGGTTGAATAATAGTAAGGCAGAACTGTTGAAACTGGAGCAGGAGCATGGCCAGGTGGACTGGGGACAGCAAGGAGTCCTCATGTCAGGTAGTCCTGGGACATGGTCCTAGGGCCCAGGCCAGTTGAAACTGGAGCAGCAGCATGGCCAGGTGGACTGGGGACAGCAAGGAGTCATCATGTCAGGTAGTCCTGGGGCATGGTCCTAGGGCTCAGGTCCTCCGAGAGAGAGAAAGAAAGAGAGAAGGAGAGAATTAGAGAACGCACACTTAGATTCACACAGGACACCTGAATAGGACAGGAGAAGTACTCCAGATAAACAAACTGACCCTAGCCCCCCGACACATAAACTACTGCAGCATAAATACTGGAGGCTGAGACAGGAGGGGTCAGGAGACACTGTGGCCCCATCCGAGGACACCCCCGGACAGGGCCAAACAGGAAGGATATAACCCCACCCACTTTGCCAAAGCACAGCCCCCACACCACTAGAGGGAAATCTTCAACCACCAACTTACCATCCTGAGACAAGGCCGAGTATAGCCCACAAAGATCTCCGACACGGTACAACCCAGGGGGGGGGGGGGGACCCAGACAGGCCAACCACAACAGTGAATCAACCCAAACAAATCAAAACATATATTTTAGATTCTTCGAAGTTCCACCCTTTGCCTTGATGACAGATTTGTATACTCTCGCCATTCTAATATATAATAATAATAATAATAATAATATAATAATAATATAATAATATATAATAATATATATATAATATATAATAATATATATAATATAATAATATATATAATAATATAATAATAATAATAATAATAATAATAATATAATAATAATATATGCCATTTAGCAGACGCTTTTATCCAAAGCGACTTACAGTCATGTGTGCATACATTCTACGTATGGGTGGTCCCGGGGATCGAACCCACTACCCTGGCGTTACAAGCGCCATGCTCTACCAACTGAGCTACACAGGACCACATTCTCTCAACCAGCTTCACCTGGAATAGTTTTCCAACCACCTTGTTCCCACATATGCTGAGCTATTCCTTCATTCTGCGGTCCAACTCATCCCAAACCATCTTTTTGTTTTTTTGTTGTTTAATTTGACCCCCTTTTCTCCCCAATTTTGTGATATCCAATTGTTTTAGTAGCTACTATCTTGTCTCATCACTATAACTCTATAACTCCCGTCTGGGCTCGGGAGAGACGAAGGTTGAAAGTCATGCGTCCTCCTATACACGACCCAACCAAGCCGCACTGCTTCTTAACCTCTAGTGACACCCCGTGAACGGGACCGTTGTCATCTGACAATAATTAGCATAACGCAACGGACATAAATATTCATATTCATGAAAATCACAAATGAAATATATTGAGACACAGCTTAGCCTTTTGTTAATCACCCTGTCGTCTCAGATTTTCTAAATCTGCTTTACAGCCAAAGCTAGACAAGCATTTGTGTAAGTTTATCGATAGCCTAGCATAGCAATTTGTCCAGCTAGCAGCAGGTAACTTGGTCACGGAAATCAGAAAAGCAATCAAATTAAATCGTTTACCTTTGATGAGCTTCGGATGTTTTCACTCATGAGACTCCCAGTTAGATAGCAAATGCTCCTTTTTTTCCAAAATATTATTTTTGTAGGCGAAATAGCTCCGTTTGTTCTTCACGTTTGGCTGAGAAATCGCCTGGAAATTGCAGTCACGAAAATGACAAAAAATATTCAAAATTTAGCTCCATAATATCGACAGAAGCATGGCAAACGTTGTTTATAATCAATCCTCAAGGTGTTTTTCAAATAACTATTCGATAATATATCAACTGGGACTGGTGGCTTCTTAGTAGGAGAGAGAGAAACAATGGCCGCATTTGTCCTTTACGCACCAAACACTCAGAGACTTCAGCTGACCACTGACGCAATGCTGACGTTCAGGCTCATTTTCTAAATAAAAGCCTGAAAAAGTAATCTGGTTGATAGCCCATTCACTGCTCAATAGGGACGCATTGGAACGCAGAGCCTTCTAAATAAGAGTCCCTTCCTGTTTGGATTTTTCTCAGGCTTTCGCCTGCAACATCAGTTCTGTTATACTCACAGACAATATTTTTACAGTTTTGGAAACTTTAGTGTTTTCTATCCTAAGCTGTCAATTATATGCATATTCTAGCATCTTGTCCTGACAAAATATCCCGTTTAGTACTTGAACGTTATTTTTCCAAAAATGGAAATGGGTTAGTGCGCCACTGTGCCCGGCCTGCCACGCTGGTGCCCAATGAAACAAGGACATCCCTACCGGCCAAGCCCTCCCTAACCCGGACGACGCTAGGCCAATTGTGCGTCGCCGCACGGACCTCACGGTCACGGCCGGTTACAATAGAGCCTGGGCGCGAACCCAGAGTCTCTGATGGCACAGCTGGCGCTGCAGTACAGCACCCTTAATCACTGCACCACCCGAGAGTCCATCCCAAACAATCTTAATTGGGTTCAGGTCTGTTGATTGTGGAGGCCAGGTCATCTGAAGCAGCACTCAATCACTCTCCTTGGTCAAAAAGCCCTTACACAGCCTGGAGGTGTGTTAGGTCATTGTCCTGTTGAAAAACAAATGACAGTTCCACTAAGCGCAAACCAGATGGGATGGCGTATTGCTGCCGAATGCTGTGGTAGTCATGCTCGTTAAGTGTGCCTTGAAGGCAAAGGGTGGCTACTTTGAAGAATCTCAAATATATATTTTGATTTGTTTAACACATGATTCGTTATGTGTTATTTCATAGTTTTCATGGGGTCACTATTATTCTACAAATCTCCCCAATAATATGGAGGCCTCATCTAGTCTAGGAACAGCCAGCCTATTCCTATCTTCACATCACATGCAAAACAGCTGTGACGAACATGTATATTTAGAGTCAGCTCAGCATGTGTAAGAGCCTGTGGCTGGTGAGCTCAATTATATCAGCACAAAGGATACTTTGATGAAGATGCTAATATTGACCACTGTGCGACTTGCAGTTAAATGGGAGATAACAAATGTAGGAAGAGACATGCCATATATGGGTACAGATGAAGATTAAGAGGGGTTTTCTGAATGCTTAGTGCTCAACCTGGAACCTAGCTGCATGAAGGGCTCAATTCAATTGATTGGTGGGGAGGTTCCTGTGGTAATTTCCTGTCACTGGTAGATGCTTTCAGAGTAACATACACTACCGTTCAAAAGTTTTGGGTCACTTAGAAATGTCCTTGGCAGCTTCATTAAATAGTTACCCGCAAAACACCAGTCTCAACGTCAACAGTGAAGAGGCGACTCCGGGATGTTGGTCTTCTAAACAGAGTTCCTCGGTCCAGTGTCTGTGTTCTTTTGCCCATCTTAATCTTTTCTTTTTATTGGGCAATCTGGGATTATGGGATTTGGTCCAAACTCTTAAGACACCCTCTCCCCTCAGCCCTCAAATGAAGTGGACACTTCTGATGACGTATCATGACGTCTGACGAGTATACACTTGCAGGGCAAGGGGTGAAGGAGGAATGAATGATTTTTAAATGGACCGCCATTGGCCGGAAATTCGTCACTCGTTCATCCCGTGATGATTATTTTCAGCCACCTGTAGCTTGTGGTTGCTTTAGATGCGCTACAGTCAATTGAGTGCATGTCTTATATTAAATATAGAATTATTAATATACGTCTACTGTATGATAGCTAGCAAATTATTTGGCTAAATAAAGTTAGCCTGCCTAGCTGGAACTTGACTTCTTACGAGATGTGTTTGTGCCGTCATGTGCATTAATAGCACAATTTCAAACTTATTTGCATTCATTTTTACTTACACTTGTAGGTTGACTTCTACATTAATTTTGTTTTAAGTTTTCGTGGACTTTTCTTAGCGGATGTACATTCTTCGCGAATTGAATTATGGGGAGTTTCAGGTCCCGGCGTGAACATAATTGTACACTCGCAAGCCGACTAAAAACGAGTGCTGAGGGGCTTACGTTGCAAACGTCCCTTGTTTGACTAATAATTTGGACCACCCTCCAAGATGGAGACAGGGATTCCCCCAAGGGCACAAGTGGACGAGGGTGTGTCTTTAAGTGTTTGGACCGCATCCATAGCTTTTTCTTTGCAACTCTGCCTAGAAGGCCAGCATCCCGGAGTCGCCTCTTCACTGTTGACGTTGAGACTGGTGTTTTGTGTGTACTATTTAATGAAGCTGCCAGTTGAGGACTTGTGAGGTGTCTGTTTCTCAAACTAGACACTAATGTACTTATCTCTATTTATTATATTCTGGTTAGAGCCAGTTTGCAGTGTTCTGTGAAGGGAGTCGTACACAGCGTTGTACGAGATTTTCAGTTTTTTGGCAATGTCTTGCATGGAATATCCTTCATTTCTCAGATTAAGAATAGATTGACGAGTTTCAAAAGAAAGTTATTTTTTCTGGTCATTTGGAGTCTTTACTCTAACCCACAAATGCTGATGCTCCAGATACTCAACTAGTCTAAAGGTGGTCAGTTTTATTGCTTCTTTAAACAGGACAACAACTTATACAGTGGGGCAAAAAAAGTATTGTCAGCCACCAATTGTACAAGTTCTCCCACTTAAAAAGATGAGAGGCCTTTTCATCATAGGTACACTTCAACTATGACCGACAAAATGAGAAAAAAAATCCAGAAAATCGCATTGTAGGATTTTTAATGAATTTATTTGCAAATGATGGTGGAAAATAAGTATTTGGTCACCGACAAACAAGCAAGATTTCTGGCTCTCACAGACCTGTAACTTCTTCTTTAAGAGGCTCCTCTGTCCTCCACTCGTTACCTGTATTAATGGCACCTGTTTGAACTTGTTATCAGTATAAAAGACACCTGTCCACAACCTCAAACAGTCACACTCCAAACTCTACTATGGCCAAGACCAAAGAGCTGTCCAGGACACCAGAAACAACATTGTAGACCTGCACCAGGCTGTGAAGACTGAATCTGCAATAGGTAAGCAGCTTGGTTAGAAGAAATCAACTGTGGGAGCAATTATTAGGAAATGGAAGACATACAAGACCACTGATAATCTCCCTCGAGATTAGCTAACACAATGTGCCATTGGAACACGGGAGTGATGGTTGCTGATAATGGGCCTCAGTACGCCTGTGTAGGTATTCCATTAAAAATCAGCCGTTTCCAGCTACAAAAGTCATTTACAATGTTAACCATGTCTACACTGTATGATACATTTTATGTTATTTGAATGGTCCAAAAATGTGCTTTTCTTTAAAAAACAAGCACATTTCTAATTGACCACAAACTTTTGAACGGTCCACAAAGTGGTCCACAAAGTGCACAGGCTGTAGTTTGTAAACAAATATGATATAGTCTAGGTTTATTAGGTTTGACTGGACCATGGCTAGTTTAATTTATACAATTTTGATATAAAGAAGAGGAACTACTCATCACTTAGAGAAACACTGCTGTTACAAGAGACTGTCCCTGAGGCGGAAGCACATAAGAAGAACTCGTCATCTGAAGCTCTTGGAGAGACGCTGCTGTGTCAAGAGGCTATACCTGAAGCGGAAGCCCATGAGGATTATAGGAGCAGTTAGCAGCATGGCACTAGGAATCTGCTGTTAGAGATGGAGAAGTCAATTCAATCTGACTATGGCTATGCCCTGTGTCTGTGTCAACCGCTGTACTTCCCTGCTGCTATGCGATTTGGCACCTCCCTTAAGCCAGTGTCTGTTGGAATTCCCATATATTAGATGGGGATCCAAGATCATATTCTGCAGGCCCAGATTCCTGTGATTGGAAGAACCAGGCTAATAAGAGGAGACACTTTTTATTGGTTTAGGCTGTGGTCTCCCCAGCTAGTCAGTCAGTCAGTCAGTTCATTTGATGACATCATTTCCCCCCATTTGAAATAAACATACAGTACAGCTTTGGGGAGGAGAGCTGAAAGCTCAGTTGGTATGAAACATGTATTGATCCACGCACCGGTGTGGATTTTTACTGTACTGTAAAAGGGTATTTTAATGTTTTATTTGTTACATTAAATAATGCAGTTATGGCAGTCATCCGTTGTTATTGCCAGTAAGAAACTGCTAACAGCTGAGAACTGCTAGCTAACTTTCTAACACAATAACTTCTGGAAAGCAAGCTTTCCAAATGGAGACCATTGGAAATCGCTGAGAAAAATACTGATTAGGGACAAGTATCATTTTTGGAAGCAAAAAAAAAAATATATATATATATATATATATATAGGCCTATTTTAACACTGAAAGGCTTTTTCTGAATGAAATAAAACGTTCATTGTGAAATTGTTACATACAGTGCATTCGGAAAGTAATCTGGCTTCTTGACTTTTTCCACATTTTGTTACATTACAGCCTTGTTCTAAAATTGATTAAATACATGTTTTTCCTCACCAATCTACACACCCATCATGATGAAGTGAAAACAGGTTTTTAGACATTTGAAAATGTATTAAAAAAATGTAACTGAAATATCATATTTACATATATATATTCAGACACTTTGCTATGAGACTCAAAGTAGAGCTCAGGTGCATCCTGTTTCCATTGATCATCCTTGAGATGTTTCTACAACTTGATTGGAGTCCACCTGTGGTAAATTCAATTGATTGGACATAATTTGGAAAGGTGCACACGCCTGTCTATATAAGGTCCCACAGTTGACAGTGCATGTCAGAGCAAAAACCAGGCCATGAGGTTGAAGGAAATATCCATAGAGCTCAGAGACCGGATTGTGTCGAGGCACATTCTAGGGAAGGGTACCAAAACATTTCTGCAGTAATGAAGGGCCCCAAGAATACAGTAGCTTCCATCGTTCTTAAATGGAAGAGGTTTGGAACCACTAAGACTCTTCCTAGAGCTGGCTGCCCAGCCAAACTGAGCAATTGGGGGAGAAGGGCCAGGGAGGTGACCAAGAACCTGATGGTCACTCTGACAGAGCTCCGGAGTTCCTCTGTGGAATTGGGAGAATCTTCCAGAAGGACAACCATCTCTGCAGCACTCCACCAATCAGGCCTTTATGGTAGAGTGGCCTGACGGAAGCCACTCCTCAGTAAATGCACGTGACAGCCCGCTTGGAGTTTGCTAAAAGGCACTTAAAGACTCTCAGACCGAGCAAAGTACAGAGGTCCTTGATGAAAACCTGCTTCAGAGCCCTCAGGACCTCAGGCTGGGGCAATCTTCCAACAGGACAACAATCCTAAGCACACAGTCAAGACAACGCAGGAGTGGCTTCAGAACAAGTCTCTGAATGTCCTTGAGTGGCCCAGCCAGAGCCTGGACTTGAACCCGATCAAACATCTCAGGAGAGACCTGAAAATAGCTGTGCATCGATGTTCCCCATCCATCCTGACAGGGCTTGAGAGGATCTGCAGAGAAATGGGAGAAAATCTCCAAATACAGGTTTGCCAAGCTTTTAGTGTCATACCCAAGAAGACTTGAGGCTGTAATTGCTGCCAAAGGTGCTTCAACAAAGTACTATGTAAAGGGTCTGAATACTTATGTAAATGTGATATGAGTCTTGTATTTAAAAAAAACAAACATTTAGTTTAAAAAGCTCAAATTTCTAAACCTGTTTTTGCTTTGTCATTAAGGTGTGTTGTGTGTCGATTGAGGGGGGGAAACGATTTGCTCCATTTTAGAATAAGGCTGTAATGTAACAAAAAGTCAAGGGGACTGAATGCTTTCTGAATGCACTGTACAAGGATATACCATGCCATTTTAGATTTTTTTATTTAATAAAACAAACCTTTCAATGTAGTTTTTTTGACGTGCACTGTACGCCCCATAAAAAGACCGGTAACCTTCGTGTGTAGCTTGTTGTTTATGTTAGCCAATCAAAGCGACAAATATGCTCTGTGGAGTGAGTTCACTGAGTTCAATGCAAGATGGAATGAAATTAGGAAATTAAAAGTTAGCGAAATGAGAGTGTAGGCTACACCGAGCAACCAACTGGTAGGCAGTTGTTTTATTGGAATGGGGTTGGGGAGAAAGCGCAGCATGTGGCCTCAATTAGCCTAGATAGCTATAGCTTCTCCAGTCAAGACAAGCACTGTTATTTGGGATGATAAATAACATTGTAGCTGCTATAAGTTAGCTAGTCTTGGCTGTAGCCAAGTTGCCTTGGCATCCCTCTCGCCCTCTGTCTGTTTGCTCCCATCTCATCCCCTCCACAGTGGCAGCATTAGAGTGCCAGACTCCCTCATGCAGCAATGTAAAGCAAAGTAAAACAATAAAAATAACACAGCCAACAAAAATTCATGATACTATTAAGTGTTTTTTAATTATTATTATTATTTTTTTTACATCCCTAACGTTGATATATTTTCGCCTTATCGCCCAGATCTCAATACTGTGAAGGCTAAACACTAGGAAATGTGTAGATTTATAGGCTACACATCCCATTTGGGTTTCACTTCTTTACTTGTTATTAATTTGTTAAATACTTGTAGTTAAATTAACTTTATTTGGGGGGGGGGGTGGATGTCTTGTCTATTTGTGTATCACCATTTTTGGGATGTTTAGTGTTAAAGTAATGATTGTCTGACACATGCTGAAACAATAGGCCTATACTAGGCTACATCCAAGCTCAAGTCAGTCAAATCTGCATAGCAGTATTTACACAGTGGCATATAAACAAGCTGTTTCTCCAATACATCCCTATCTGAAATTTGCTATGCGTACACTCCGTTTGCATGGCATGTGAAATGACTTGATTACCTCTTTCCAATACATTTGTAAACTATTTAGGAACAAAAAAAATGCACTTCCAAAACTAGCTTTTCAGGTTTTTGTGAAAGGAAAGACTGGCGGAATGTATTGTTAATGTGTTGCAATTAAATTTGTGTTACAATAGTATGTTATTGTGTATCCAACACGTTTAACATGTACATTTCCTGCATAGGGATTTTGTAAAGGTTTTGTGAACTGTAAATAGCAATGAGCCTCACTCCCCACACAGGTTGTTTTCATGTCAAGCTTTCACTGGTTTTTAGAAGAATGCATAAATGTTCTCAGGCAGTAGTTTCAACAAACATACAACATTTAGACTGCCGTATGAATAAGTATGTTTGAATATGGAAACAGTTTGAAAGCAATAGTAATCTCTTTCTGCTTCTCCTGTTCCAGGAATGAGGACCGCATGGAGGGTTCCGAACGGACATGCACTAAAATGGATAGTATTGAAGCTACGGAAGAGCAGTACGTTGCCAGCTAAGCCTTTTTCCTTAGGTTGTCTCTGAGAAAATACCAAATGGTTTTTTACATTACATTACATTTAAGTCATTTAGCAGACGCTCTTATCCAGAGCGACTTACAAATTGGTGCATTCACCTTATGACATCCAGTAGAACAGTCACTTTACAATAGTGCATCTAAATCTTAAAGGGGGGGGGGGTGAGAAGGATTACTTATCCTATCCTAGGTATTCCTTAAAGAGGTGGGGTTTCAGGTGTCTCCGGAAGGTGGTGATTGACTCCGCTGTCCTGGCGTCGTGAGGGAGTTTGTTCCACCATTGGGGGGGCCAGAGCAGCGAACAGTTTTGACTGGGCTGAGCGGGAACTGTACTTCCTCAGTGGTAGGGAGGCGAGCAGGCCAGAGGTGGATGAACGCAGTGCCCTTGTTTGGGTGTAGGGCCTGATCAGAGCCTGGAGGTACTGAGTGCCGTTCCCCTCACAGCTCCGTAGGCAAGCACCATGGTCTTGTAGCGGATACTCTTATCCAGAGCAATTTACAGTCTTTCAACAGTCATTCAACTGAAAGTAGCTGAGTGAGACAACCATGTGACAGTCAAAACAGTCAGGAACATACAAGTTAAAGTGTTAGTGCCAGACAGGGAAAACAGTTTTTGTTTTCATGTTGTCACAAGTTAATGGCCATTGGTCACTTCTGTTCCTTGTTTTTGCAGGTATTGTACATAGACATTGGGACCGGTTACCTCAAGAAAGGATGGCAGAAATTATTTTATTATTGCATGCAAAAAAATTGCCAGAATCCATGCCAGTAATGTTGTAGTCTAATTATTTTGTCCAATTTACTGCTTTGGCCCATTTAATTTTCTATCCTTGCGTTGCTGCTGTGTCAATATCTATTCCTGTGTGTTGCTCACTCGTTTGCTGTGTTAGCCAATTAGAGCATGAGTTTTATTTTCTCTCCACCTCTCCCACGATTTCAGTTATTTGACTGAAACAGCTGTTAACTGAGGACATAATTTCCATCCACCCCAAAGGAGCAGGTCCATTATATAGAGTATAGGGTTCAGCTCTGCAGTGTTTTGTGTGCTTATTATTTCTGTGATATGTAGTATTGTTGGATTTCAGCATTCAACCGGATTTACACGATGTAGTCTGTCTGGCTGCTCAGACAACTGTTAGCCAAATACTGTTCTCACACGGCTGGGGCCATGGCACGGGATTCAACCTTAGGCTCTACCTTGGAACACTCATTCTTCATGTTGTTGTTCTTCTAGCTAGATGGATTTCTGCTCCGATCACCCTACTGTAATAATAGAAATAAAGTTTTGTTAATTAAGACATTAAAATAACAGAAAGACCTGCACATAATTGCTCCTAATTACCAACCTTTAATGACATTTCAATGGGTCCCTGTAGCCATGACTCTCAGGTCAAACAAGTCCTGACAAAGATGCTCCTGTTCAAACTGGTAATTAGTAAGGCTAGGAACTGCCAGGGACCTCACGATATGAAATGATCACCATGCTCAGGTGCCGATACGATATGTATTGCAATTCAATACTGTGAGTTTTGATCAGTCATGGAAATGAAAGTGCTGAAAACTTGACTCACTATTTAAAAAGGAGAACAAGCTATAGGATAAAAATACATATGGGTACTTGGAGTCAAATATCGTCCAAAAATAATATTGCGAGATGTAACGATCAAAAGTTTTACCCCATCACTAGTAATTAGGAGCATACTAAGGTGTTCTGTTAGTACATTGACAAGTCAGCCAAATGGAATGGTTAGTTGGTTGGTTACAGTGGCTAAGTATGTATTGCAGTCTCTTCATGTCTGCTTAGACCGATCTATATTTGCCAAGTGCTAGTCATTTCAAAATGTTCACGCTATAACAATGGATTTTTCCAAATCACTCCACCTGGCTATCAATCTTCAGGTGGAGACTACTTGCAGATGTGTTATCATCTTACAGTACAATATGTAACCCTGGAGTATAAACTGTCATGCTCAACTTATTGATGCAATGGTAGCTAAGCTGGGGAGAGGACTGTCCGTAATAACCGCTGCTCTGCTTTCTTGATATTGCTATCAATAAAGCAAGTTGTCACAACTGGACTACTGCCCAGTTGTAAAAATTAAGTGCCCCATAGAGGGACATACAATTGGCCCAGAAGAGGGCAGCACGGCTGGTCCTTAAATGTACACAGAGACCACATCAATGACATGCATGTCAATCTCTCCTGGCTCAAAGTGGAGGAGAGATCGACTTCATCTTTGTGGAAGTTATTGACATGTTGAATTCACTGTAATTGGGAAGAAGTTAGGTAATAAAATAAGTATGGGGAATAACAGCTCTGACATTGTTGCTGACAAGCACACTAATCTGTTTGTTTTGCTGTGTATCGTGAGAGTCCAGACTGCTGACACTGGGTTCCTGGTATCGTGTGTTTAGGCAACCCACTCTAGACGAGGTGGTGGCTTGGGCCCGTAGCTTCGAGCTGGTGATGCGCTCCTCAGAAGGCAGGGAGATTTTCCGAGAATTTCTGCGCTCTGAATACAGCGAAGAGAACCTGTTGTTCTGGCTGGCCTGTGAGGAGCTGAAGAAGGAGACGGACCCGACAGCGATCGATGAGAAAGCCAGGATCATCTATGAGGACTACGTCTCCATTCTATCACCGAAAGAGGTAGGAGGCATCAGGTTGGAAGCAGTTTGACTGGTACCTAGTGTTACTCTATCACATTGTTTCTTGATTTAGCTGTAGGGTTACTTTAGAGTTGCACTTACGGGACTTCCATTGGTTCCGTTGTGGAAAATGAAAGCAAGTACACCCAAGTATTTTGACTATATTTGACATGCATGTATTTGACCCAGGTCTGATTCCAAGACATATTGAAACCCCCATCTCAAAGTGGGTGAGGAGGTGGTGGGAGGTGAGCTTCTCTCCATTGATAACATGACCGTGTAGCTCTTTGAGTGATTGCATTGTCACTGTTCTCTCCCCCTCCTCTGCCCCCAGGTGAGCCTAGATTCACGGGTGAGGGAAGGCATCAACCTGAGCCTGGCGGAGCCTAACAACGTGATGTACGAGGAAGCCCAGCTGCAGATCTACACCCTGATGCACAGAGACTCCTACCCCCGTTTCCTCAACTCCTCTGTTTACAGAGACCTTCTGGACAGCAAGAGAAGCTCCTGCCTAGACACCTAAAGTAACTCACCCCCCAACAAACAAAACAGAAAGACAATCAGGTGCCAGAACTGGGTTAGATATTTTCCTTTTTTGAAAACCAGAAAATAATGAATAGTTTAAGCAATTTAAATTGTCTGCTCGCAGGTGGCCCTGAGGGTTAGTTCCTGGTTTAACTGCAGACAAGAGCTCCTCAGGCTACTGTTACAAAGACAAACAAAAGGAAGGGTAGACCCATTGTTCCTGTACTGTACTTTTGAGAGTTCTCCTTTTGCTCGCTCTCTTTCATTCTCTCTTGTTCTCTATTTTTCTCTCTCAAATTCTGTCCCATGCCTCAGATTTTTTACAGTACAAAAACAATGCCCTTTTTAAGAAAGCTGTAGAGTTGACTTTGGTGAGCAGGAAAATCACTGACTTTGCATGTGACACGGTAATGGAATTAGCTCTACACTGGCTTGGTATGTTAGCAGTGGACAGCAAAGGTTCTTGAATATGAGATTTATTTTCTTCTGTTCTAGGGATTTCCCTGTCAAGCTCTTGATGTTTTATGTGAAGGGAATATCGATATTTGCCAATTAGCTTGCAGTTGTTGATTTTGAGAAGGTTGAAAGTTTTACAGCAGTGTTAATTTCCAAGCACTTGCCTTCTTTACAACTCTAAAGGAGAAGGAGGCCTGGAATTGTGGTCGGGCAGCTAAATATCTAATGAACATGACTTTCCACGGGAAATCACAAAGCCTCGAGGAGAAAAGCGCTGCTTGTTATGGTAACAACCACAGTTTAGTAAACACAGTACAGTTCTACCTGTCTTTTCCCTCACCATCTCAATCTAAGAGAAGCACAGGTTATGTCAGAGGTTGGAATCATTGCTGGAGAAAACAAAAACAAATCAAACATTCAATCCGTTTCAGACAATAAATCATGAATACTTTCAAGCTCTCAAATGAAAGAGAACTGTAAACCTTTTCATTTTTCTACTGCATATAATATAAATGGTAGTTAATCAAGCCTTGGTTTGGAAGGTGAAGTATGAGATGGCGGTATGTCTGATGCATAGCCATGAGGTCTAAGAGGGGTCTGCATTGCAGAGACATGGAATTATGAAGTATGCCTATGTGGCTTCTGGTTTTAAAGCTGTAGCTAGTTCTAGACTGAAGGGGGTCAGTGCCAGCTAAGGAACAGCCCAGCTGAGAGCAGAAGCTCCACAGACCTGGTGGAATCGTGTTTTCTATGGAGGTGGTTTAGAGGTTTACAGTCCTGTTCACCAGATGTGTGTGTCTGTCTTTAAAGGGGCAATCAGCAATTGCTACATTCATTTTTGGACTTATAAATTAATGATAATTGATTCTTGAAGAATATAATTTATAAATGCCTCATGAGCTTAGTTCAACTGTTGTCCACCATCAATACCCAAAATAGAAGCTTGTTTTACTCCAATGTTTGTAAACAATGTAAACAAACACTGTATAGCCTCCAAACATGGTTCATAGAGCCTCAAACATGGTTCAAACTGTCATGTTGGTATCATGCATGGTCAGTCCTTGCATCTATTGCTCTTGTTTATGAATTTGAGTGGTTAAATTTATCCAGCCGAATCCCTCAGCTTTTTACGAAACGGGTGAGGAGAACACTTTGCTATTTTGTTTCTCCTGCTGATTGTCCATTTCAGCCTGGCTAGCGAGGTGCCAGTAAGATGCTTGGAACATCACTGAGCCCCATGCCTTTAACAGTCTCTCTGCTTCCCAGGGATGGTCAAGGGAGGTGAATAGAGACTTGAGACAATTCGTTCTTTTTCCTAAAATTGCCGGCATGCATTAATGTGTGTACCTGCCGTCCAGATACACACGTATCAAACATTTTGAATATGGTAAAGGTAGACTCAGCGAAATGACATCGCCACCATAGATATTGCAATGAGCAAGATGCAAGATGTTCTCCTACACAGTCACACACAGTATCTGAGCATGTGCATGGGTTCAGTTCCCGCTCTTATAGCGTGGTAGCCAGGGGACCAAAACAGTGGGGAACTTCAACGCTCTTAGTTGTTGTCATAAGGTGAATGCACCAATTTGTAAGTCGCTCTGGATAAGAGCGTCTGCTAAATGACTTAAATGTAATGTAAATGTTGTGGAAATTAACCCACTATGCTGTTTACTTTCTGTATCGATATCGCTGAGTCTACCTTTTAATGTCCCATGAACATATACTGTAGGTCTAAAATATATAGTACCAGTCAAAAGTTTGGGCACACCTACTCATTCAAGGGTTTTTATTTTTAGAATAATAGTGAAGACATCAATACTATGAAATAACACATATGCAATCACGTAATGAAATCAATATTGTATATTTGAGAATATTCAAAGTAGCCACCCTTTGCCTTGATGACAGCTTTGCACACTCTTGGCATTCTCTCAACCAGCTTCAAGAGGTAGTCAACTGGTTTGCATTTCAATTAACAGGTGTGCCTTGTTAAAAGTTAATTTGTAGAATTTCTTTCCTTAATGCGTTTGAGCCAATCAGTTGTGTTGTGACAAGGAAGGGGGGTATAGAGAAGATATCCCTATTTGGTAAAAGAACAAGTCCATATTATGGCAAGAACAGCTCAAATAAGCAAAGTGAAATGACAGTCCATCATTACTTTAAGACATAAAGGTCAGTCAATCTGGAAAATTTCAATAACTGAGTTCTTTCTTCAAGTGCTAAAACCATCAAGCGCTATGATGAAACTGGCTCTCATGAGGACCGCCACAGGGAAGGAAGACCCAGAGTTACCTCTGTTGCAGAGGACAAGTTCATTAGAGTTAACTGCACCTCAGATTGCAGCCCAAATAAATGCGTCACAGAGTTCAAGTCAAACACATCTCAACATCAACTGTTCAGGGGAGACTGCATGAGTCATTGTCGAATTGCTGCAAAGAAACCACTACTAAAGGACACCAATAATAATAAGAAGAGACTTGCTTGTGCCAAGAAACACAAGCAATGGACTTTAGACCGGTTGAAATCTGTCCTTTGGTCTGATGTGAGATTTTTGGTTCCAACTGCTGTGTCTTTGTGAGACACAGAATAGGGGAATGGATGATCTTCGTATGTGTGGTTCCCACAGTGAAGCATGAAGGATGAGGTGTGGGGGTGCTTTGCTGTTGACACTGTCTGTGATTTACTTAGAATTCAAAGCACACTTATCTAGCATGGCTACCACAGCATCCTGCAGCGATACACCATCCATCTGGTTTGCGCTTAGTGTGACTGTCATTTGTTTTTCAACAGGACAATGACCCAAAACACACCTCCAGGCTGTGTAAAGGTATTTGACCAAGGAGAGTGATGGAGTGCTGAATCCAATGACCTGGCCTCCAATCACCCAACATCAACCCAATTGAGATGGTTTGGGATGAGTTGGACCGCAGAGTGAAGGAATAGCAGCCAACAAGTGCTCAGCATATGTGGAACTCCTTCAGGACTGTTGGAAAGCATTCCAGGTGAAGCTGGTTGAGAGAATGCCAAGAGTGTGCAAATCTGTCATCAAGGCAAAGGGTGGCTACTTTGAAGAATCTCATATTAAATATATATATTTCATTTGTTTAACTTAAAACATGTTTTTTTTTACCCTACATGATGATTCATGTGTTATACATGTGTTATTTCATAGTATTGATGTCTTCACAATTATTCTAAAAATAAAAACCCTTGAAGGTGTATCCAAACTTTTGACTGGTACTGTATTTTCAATTCAAATTTTGTGCATTCTTTTTTTTTATTTTTTAAAGATAGACAAATTATTGTAGGCCTTTGTCACCTGTTGATGTGCAGAGGTCTGTGAGTAAAGTATATTGTGAGAGTTGTGCGTTATCACCACTGGTGGGTAATGATATTCAGGTGTCATGGAAACCACTGTTTTGTAAGAACATCATTCTGCCATCAGGTCTTACTACCTGAAGTTCCATGTGCCAAGGCCAGTTTTAATAAAGCCCATATACTGTAGGTTATTGAAGTGCAATTGGATCAGATGTAGAGTATTTCCATTTTTGTAGTCATAAAAATGAACATATAGCATAGCCTAATGATATCAGCCATTTTGAACATCCAACTATATTCTAACATTCCCTATATTTAGTTCACATTCAGCTACCTTTATAGAAATATTTGAACAGTGTTTGCATACAGTGCAGAGAACATGTTATATTTTGAGTGAATGACACAGTAAAAGTGATCCAGTATGCATGCACCACAGTGGTTAGAAGATACCTTTTTATGTCGCTCTATTAATGACAACTCACATTTTACAAAATAATTACTTGCTCAGTTTAGATGTTATTTCAGCTGTAACTTCACAATGTTTGACCAACCAGACACTGAAATTATGGTGCAATCAAACCAAGTTTACATTTGTACGGTGAGCAACTGTTCTGCAAGAGAAGCCAATAGCAGATTTTTTTGGGGGTAGGAAAATGCTTCTGAATGATTTGAAAATGAACATTTTACGATGGGTGAAGAGTAGTGTTGTCTGGGTGTACTGTCTTGTCTTGACTCTGAGTAACTAATTATTTTCACTCCATGGAAGGAAATGGTTGTTAATTTTACTGGCATTTCAACAAGATTTAACTATTCATGACGAGGCGATATCATAGCCATATTGTCATATCTGTTCAAATGTTGACTTCAATGGAGAATGAATGGCTTTGAAAGGTGGCAGAGGTTTGTTGACAGAGAATGAATTTGATCTAATGTGTCATATTTGATGTGATTTAGAGAAGCATTGGCCTTATTTGCTTTGTTTCTCCTTTAAGAGTGTCATTAGTGTTTTCACTACCTCTCATATTGGTTCCTTTATTTCACATCTAGTTGTCAATGTACACTTTGTTTTTAGATCTACTTGAAGCCTAAAACACTGTAAACAAAATGTGCACAGAAAATATGTATTGAGCGTTAGGATGATTAGTCTAGTTGACTTTTTTGTTTGTTTGATTGTTTAATTGTGTTCAACTGGAAAAAGATTTTTAGATATATAAAGAATTCAGGAAATACACTGTTAAAAGGGCTAATCTCATTTTGCCTATGCAAATATGTTACTGTTGAAATGTGGGAAAGGGTAGGTTAAGTTACCTTTTTAGCTAAGTTTGATGGAACATGGTTTACATTGCCCTTTGCTGGTATTCTTCAATCTTATTCAGCAAAAATGTACCCTTATTTTTGTTTCTATATAAATATATAACAAGTAATATACAGAGAAAATAGTATATGCCTTCGTGATGAAAAAAAACAACACTTGATAAATCCAAATAAATGTGTGTTGTCAGACCTGTGGCTGTGTTATGAGATGACAATTCACTCTGTAAGATACACCTGTTGACTGATCGACTAGTCAGAGACTCCATCCATAGAGGCTTTATTATCTATTCAGTGTTTTCTTTCAGGCCCATGAGCATCTTTATCCAAGGAGCCCTTCAACGTCCTCAATGCTGTACGTAACCCTTATTGTCATTTGCAGTACAACCGTTTATACAATCGAGGCAGTTTCTGTCTTGTTTCCAAGGGTTCTTCATAGTCAAGTTCAAAGGTTGAAGGGCTATTTTAGGAACTTTAACAAAGATGTAAAAATCACAAGAACAGAAACATCTACCTCTTGGTTGCTTTCCCAATGAACCTGATGTACAAGAGCCAGGTTGTCGTGGTAAAACATTAGATATAATGTTATGTGACTGCACACAACATTAACACCTTAATAACACATGAATAATGATATTTTGAGCTTAACTGATGTTACGACTGACTGGTTGACTATAACATTCTCAATAATTACGTTCAGTAATAACAAGATGCCTGAAATGTGTTGTCAGTGTTCCCTTTTAAGATTAAATGTGGTACTACATCACTATGTCCAAGCAGGGCATAATGCTGACTTGTGCCATGACTGAGGGATAACCAGAAAACCGGTTGTCCACTGGGTATGCTTTATATTGAGATACTGAGAGAGCTTGGGTACTTGCTTTCAGAGGGCCATGCCTATAAACACTGTCTTATTCATTTGCTCATTGCTCCATTTTCTTTCCCTCTAAAACAGTTTAATAATTATCTTTCCTCAAACTCCATCATAACCATTTGTTATGCTCACGGGGGGACATTAGTGGTGACTCACAGTCAACCTGCCACACAAACATTGATTGAAATAAATTCTATAACTGAACATGCTTTGCTGGGTTTGTGCAGTAGTATAGAGTACTACTTATATTGTCAAAATAAGTAGTAGAATGATTTGGGGTATTCATTGGCAATGACGAGCGTTTTCTGTCACAGGTATATTATATGCGTCCAGATTTGACAATTAGGCAGTTTAGTTGTCCAAACGGATACAAACTCAATTCTGTCTTTTCATCAAATTACATACAATTGACTTCACCTTTGAGTTTATAAAGACTGTTTTAGAGCGTATGAAGCAAAGTGTCATCTACCATGTCTTCATAAAAACCTATTTAGAATTATTCTGTAAGATTGTCTCCAGACCAACACTCACAATAAGGCAGATGTTGATTACTTTCCCACATTAGTGTAATCTTGTTGACAAAATGATATTGCAATAATGTGGTAACAGCATTAGATTCCACCTGTTTGTCTATTGACCACACAGATGTTGTATTCCATTGTCATCCATACCTCACTTCCATCTCATCTTTCAATTGATTTCCAATATCCATTCATCTACAAAGATACAGTACATTGATGAGGCTTTTCAGGGATTACCAAAGAAACAATGGCTATTTTCAACCCAAAATATTATTGGTCAATATTACCACCACAGGTGTGCGTCAGTGATTTAGACCTTGATCCCGACTGAGAGTCTTTTGTTTTTTACCCACCAGAGCACTAACTGCTAGACTAGTTAATCAGGTATTGTACTATTTTGATGATTTAATGTCTGCTTAACTGAACACCATTAGTTTAACATGATCCTCTGGCCTAAATCTTGTTCCCGGCCACAAAGGTCTATTATATAGTCTTTTTGGCTCCCATCAAAACTATTATTTTGCCCACGTGATGTGTAACCAGTCCTGATGCTCTGTCTAAATGGGGAAAGTAACCAGTCCTGATGCTCATGTAACCAGTCCTGACGCTCTGTCTAAATGGGGAAAGTAACCAGTCCTGATGCTCTGTCTAAATGGGAAAAATAACCAGTCCTAATGCTCTGTCTAAATGGGGAAAGTAACCCGTCCTGACGCTCTGTCTAAATGGGGAAAGTAACCAGTCCTGATGCTCATGTAACCAGTCCTGACGCTCTGTCTAAATGGGGAAAGTAACCAGTCCTGATGCTCATGTAACCAGTCCTGACGCTCTGTCTAAATGGGGAAAGTAACCAGTCCTGATGCTCATGTAACCAGTCCTGACTCTCTGTCTAAATGGGGAAAGTAACCAGTCCTGATGCTCTGTCTAAATGGGGAATGTAAACAGTCCTGATACTCTGTCGAAATGGGGAATGTAAACAGTCCTGACGCTCTGTCTAAATGGGGAAAGTAACCAGTCCTGATGCTCATGTAACCAGTCCTGATACTCTGTCTAAATGGGGAATGTAAACAGTCCTGATACTCTGTCGAAATGGGGAATGTAAACAGTCCTGACGCTCTGTCTAAATGGGGAAAGTAACCAGTCCTGATACTCTGTCTAAATGGGGAATGTAAACAGTCCTGATGCTCTGTCTAAATGGGGAAAGTAACCAGTCCTAATGCTCTGTCTAAATGGGGAATGTAAACAGTCCTGATACTCAGTCTAAATGGGGAAAGTAACCAGTCCTGATACTCTGTCTAAATGGGGAAAGTAACCAGTCCTAATGCTCTGTCTAAATGGGGAAGGTAATCAGTCCTGATGCTCTGTCTAAATTGGGAAATTAACCAGTCCTGTTACTCTGTCTAAATGGGGAAGGTAAACAGTCCTGATGCTCTGTCTAAATGGGGAAGGTAAACAGTCCTGATACTCTGTCTAAATGGGGAAGGTAAACAGTCCTGATACTCTGTCTAAATGGGGAAGGTAAACAGTCCTGATACTCTGTCTAAATGGGGAAGGTAAACAGTCCTGATGCTCTGTCTAAATGGGGAAGGTAACCAGTCCTAATGCTCTGTCTAAATGGGGAATGTAAACAGTCCTGATGCTCTGTCTAAATGGGGAAAGTAACCAGTCCTGATGCTCATGTAACCAGTCCTGACGCTCTGTCTAAATGGGGAAGGTAATCAGTCCTGATGCTCTGTCTAAATGGGGAAGGTAACCAGTCCTGATGCTCTGTCTAAATGGGGAAGGTAACCAGTCCTGATACTCTGTCTAAATGGGGAAAGTAACCAGTCCTGATGCTCATGTAACCAGTCCTGACGCTCTGTCTAAATGGGGAAGGTAACCAGTCCTGACGCTCTGTCTAAATGGGGAAGGTAATCAGTCCTGATGCTCTGTCTAAATGGGGAAGGTAACCAGTCCTGATACTCTGTCTAAATGGGGAAAGTAACCAGTCCTGATGCTCATGTAACCAGTCCTGATACTCTGTCTAAATGGGGAAGGTAACCAGTCCTGACGCTCTGTCTAAATGGGGAAAGTAACCAGTCCTGATGCTCATGTAACCAGTCCTGACGCTCTGTCTAAATGGGGAAGGTAATCAGTCCTGATGCTCTGTCTAAATGGGGAAAGTAACCAGTCCTGATACTCTGTCTAAATGGGGAAAGTAACCAGTCCTGATACTCTGTCTAAATGGGGAAAGTAACCAGTCCTGATACTCTGTCTAAATGGGGAAGGTAACCAGTCCTGATGCTCTGTCTAAATGGGGAATGTAAACAGTCCTGATGCTCTGTCTAAATGGGGAAAGTAACCAGTCCTAATGCTCTGTCTAAATGGGGAATGTAAACAGTCCTGATACTCTGTCTAAATGGGGAAAGTAACCAGTCCTGATACTCTGTCTAAATGGGGAAAGTAACCAGTCCTAATGCTCTGTCTAAATGGGGAAGGTAATCAGTCCTGATGCTCTGTCTAAATTGGGAAATTAACCAGTCCTGTTACTCTGTCTAAATGGGGAAGGTAAACAGTCCTGATGCTCTGTCTAAATGGGGAAGGTAAACAGTCCTGATACTCTGTCTAAATGGGGAAGGTAAACAGTCCTGATACTCTGTCTAAATGGGGAAGGTAAACAGTCCTGATACTCTGTCTAAATGGGGAAGGTAAACAGTCCTGATGCTCTGTCTAAATGGGGAAGGTAACCAGTCCTAATGCTCTGTCTAAATGGGGAATGTAAACAGTCCTGATGCTCTGTCTAAATGGGGAAAGTAACCAGTCCTGATGCTCATGTAACCAGTCCTGACGCTCTGTCTAAATGGGGAAGGTAATCAGTCCTGATGCTCTGTCTAAATGGGGAAGGTAACCAGTCCTGATGCTCTGTCTAAATGGGGAAGGTAACCAGTCCTGATACTCTGTCTAAATGGGGAAAGTAACCAGTCCTGATGCTCATGTAACCAGTCCTGACGCTCTGTCTAAATGGGGAAGGTAACCAGTCCTGACGCTCTGTCTAAATGGGGAAGGTAATCAGTCCTGATGCTCTGTCTAAATGGGGAAGGTAACCAGTCCTGATACTCTGTCTAAATGGGGAAAGTAACCAGTCCTGATGCTCATGTAACCAGTCCTGATACTCTGTCTAAATGGGGAAAGTAAACAGTCCTGATGCTCTGTCTAAATGGGGAATGTAAACAGTCCTGATACTCTGTCTAAATGGGGAAGGTAAACAGTCCTGATACTCTGTCTAAATGGGGAAGGTAACCAGTCCTGACGCTCTGTCTAAATGGGGAAAGTAACCAGTCCTGATGCTCATGTAACCAGTCCTGACGCTCTGTCTAAATGGGGAAGGTAATCAGTCCTGATGCTCTGTCTAAATGGGGAAAGTAACCAGTCCTGATACTCTGTCTAAATGGGGAAAGTAACCAGTCCTGATACTCTGTCTAAATGGGGAAAGTAACCAGTCCTGATACTCTGTCTAAATGGGGAAGGTAACCAGTCCTGATGCTCTGTCTAAATGGGGAATGTAACCAGTCCTGATACTCTGTCTAAATGGGGAAAGTAACCAGTCCTGATGCTCTGTCTAAATGGGGAAAGTAACCAGTCCTGATGCTCATGTAACCAGTCCTGACGCTCTGTCTAAATGGGGAAGGTAACCAGTCCTGATGCTCTGTCTAAATGGGGAAGGTAATCAGTCCTGATGCTCTGTCTAAATGGGGAAAGTAACCAGTCCTGATACTCATGTAACCAGTCCTGACGCTCTGTCTAAATGGGGAAAGTAACCAGTCCTGATACTCATGTAATCAGTCCTGACGCTCTGTCTAAATGGGGAAGGTAATCAGTCCTGATGCTCTGTCTAAATGGGGAAAGTAACCAGTCCTGATGCTCATGTAACCAGTCCTGACGCTCTGTCTAAATGCGGAAGGTAATCAATCCTGATGCTCTGTCTAAATGGGGAAAGTAACCAGTCCTGATGCTCTGTCTAAATGGGGAAAGTAACCAGTCCTGATGCTCTGTCTAAATGGGGAAAGTAAACAGTCCTGATGCTCTGTCTAAATGGGGAAAGTAAACAGTCCTGATGCTCTGTCTAAATGGGGAATGTAAACAGTCCTGATACTCTGTCTAAATGGGGAAGGTAAACAGTCCTGATACTCTGTCTAAATGGGGAAAGTAAACAGTCCTGATGCTCTGTCTAAATGGGGAATGTAAACAGTCCTGATACTCTGTCTAAATGGGGAAGGTAAACAGTCCTGATACTCTGTCTAAATGGGGAAGGTAAACAGTCCTGATACTCTGTCTAAATGGGGAAGGTAAACAGTCCTGATACTCTGTCTAAATGGGGAAGGTAAACAGTCCTGATACTCTGTCTAAATGGGGAAAGTAACCAGTCCTGATGCTCTGTCTAAATGGGGAAAGTAAACAGTCCTGATGCTCTGTCTAAATGGGGAATGTAAACAGTCCTGATACTCTGTCTAAATGGGGAAGGTAAACAGTCCTGATACTCTGTCTAAATGGGGAAAGTAACCAGTCCTGATACTCTGTCTAAATGGGGAAAGTAACCAGTCCTGATACTCTGTCTAAATGGGGAAAGTAACCAGTCCTAATGCTCTGTCTAAATGGGGAAGGTAATCAGTCCTGATGCTCTGTCTAAATTGGGAAATTAACCAGTCCTGTTACTCTGTCTAAATGGGGAAGGTAAACAGTCCTGATGCTCTGTCTAAATGGGGAAGGTAAACAGTCCTGATACTCTGTCTAAATGGGGAAGGTAAACAGTCCTGTCTAAATGGGGAAGGTAAACAGTCCTGTACTCTGTCTAAATGGGGAAGGTAAACAGTCCTGATGCTCTGTCTAAATGGGGAAGGTAACCAGTCCTAATGCTCTGTCTAAATGGGGAATGTAAACAGTCCTGATGCTCTGTCTAAATGGGGAAAGTAACCAGTCCTGATGCTCATGTAACCAGTCCTGACGCTCTGTCTAAATGGGGAAGGTAATCAGTCCTGATGCTCTGTCTAAATGGGGAAGGTAACCAGTCCTGATGCTCTGTCTAAATGGGGAAGGTAACCAGTCCTGATACTCTGTCTAAATGGGGAAAGTAACCAGTCCTGATGCTCATGTAACCAGTCCTGACGCTCTGTCTAAATGGGGAAGGTAACCAGTCCTGACGCTCTGTCTAAATGGGGAAGGTAATCAGTCCTGATGCTCTGTCTAAATGGGGAAGGTAACCAGTCCTGATACTCTGTCTAAATGGGGAAAGTAACCAGTCCTGATGCTCATGTAACCAGTCCTGATACTCTGTCTAAATGGGGAAGGTAACCAGTCCTGACGCTCTGTCTAAATGGGGAAAGTAACCAGTCCTGATGCTCATGTAACCAGTCCTGACGCTCTGTCTAAATGGGGAAGGTAATCAGTCCTGATGCTCTGTCTAAATGGGGAAAGTAACCAGTCCTGATACTCTGTCTAAATGGGGAAAGTAACCAGTCCTGATACTCTGTCTAAATGGGGAAAGTAACCAGTCCTGATACTCTGTCTAAATGGGGAAGGTAACCAGTCCTGATGCTCTGTCTAAATGGGGAATGTAACCAGTCCTGATACTCTGTCTAAATGGGGAAAGTAACCAGTCCTGATACTCTGTCTAAATGGGGAAAGTAACCAGTCCTGATGCTCATGTAACCAGTCCTGACGCTCTGTCTAAATGGGGAAGGTAAACAGTCCTGATACTCTGTCTAAATGGGGAAGGTAAACAGTCCTGATACTCTGTCTAAATGGGGAAGGTAAACAGTCCTGATACTCTGTCTAAATGGGGAAGGTAACCAGTCCTGATGCTCTGTCTAAATGGGGAATGTAACCAGTCCTGATACTCTGTCTAAATGGGGAAAGTAACCAGTCCTGATGCTCTGTCTAAATGGGGAAAGTAACCAGTCCTGATGCTCATGTAACCAGTCCTGACGCTCTGTCTAAATGGGGAAGGTAACCAGTCCTGATGCTCTGTCTAAATGGGGAAGGTAATCAGTCCTGATGCTCTGTCTAAATGGGGAAAGTAACCAGTCCTGATACTCATGTAACCAGTCCTGACGCTCTGTCTAAATGGGGAAAGTAACCAGTCCTGATACTCATGTAATCAGTCCTGACGCTCTGTCTAAATGGGGAAGGTAATCAGTCCTGATGCTCTGTCTAAATGGGGAAAGTAACCAGTCCTGATGCTCATGTAACCAGTCCTGACGCTCTGTCTAAATGCGGAAGGTAATCAATCCTGATGCTCTGTCTAAATGGGGAAAGTAACCAGTCCTGATGCTCTGTCTAAATGGGGAAAGTAACCAGTCCTGATGCTCTGTCTAAATGGGGAAAGTAAACAGTCCTGATGCTCTGTCTAAATGGGGAAAGTAAACAGTCCTGATGCTCTGTCTAAATGGGGAATGTAAACAGTCCTGATACTCTGTCTAAATGGGGAAGGTAAACAGTCCTGATACTCTGTCTAAATGGGGAATGTAAACAGTCCTGATACTCTGTCTAAATGGGGAAGGTAAACAGTCCTGATACTCTGTCTAAATGGGGAAAGTAACCAGTCCTGATGCTCTGTCTAAATGGGGAAAGTAAACAGTCCTGATGCTCTGTCTAAATGGGGAATGTAAACAGTCCTGATACTCTGTCTAAATGGGGAAGGTAAACAGTCCTGATACTCTGTCTAAATGGGGAATGTAAACAGTCCTGATACTCTGTCTAAATGGGGAAGGTAAACAGTCCTGATACTCTGTCTAAATGGGGAAAGTAACCAGTCCTGATACTCTGTCTAAATGGGGAAAGTAACCAGTCCTGATACTCTGTCTAAATGGGGAAAGTAACCAGTCCTAATGCTCTGTCTAAATGGGGAAGGTAATCAGTCCTGATGCTCTGTCTAAATTGGGAAATTAACCAGTCCTGTTACTCTGTCTAAATGGGGAAGGTAAACAGTCCTGATGCTCTGTCTAAATGGGGAAGGTAAACAGTCCTGATACTCTGTCTAAATGGGGAAGGTAAACAGTCCTGATACTCTGTCTAAATGGGGAAGGTAAACAGTCCTGATACTCTGTCTAAATGGGGAAGGTAAACAGTCCTGATGCTCTGTCTAAATGGGGAATGTAAACAGTCCTGATGCTCTGTCTAAATGGGGAAAGTAACCAGTCCTGATGCTCATGTAACCAGTCCTGACGCTCTGTCTAAATGGGGAAGGTAATCAGTCCTGATGCTCTGTCTAAATGGGGAAGGTAACCAGTCCTGATGCTCTGTCTAAATGGGGAAGGTAACCAGTCCTGATACTCTGTCTAAATGGGGAAAGTAACCAGTCCTGATGCTCATGTAACCAGTCCTGACGCTCTGTCTAAATGGGGAAGTTAACCAGTCCTGACGCTCTGTCTAAATGGGGAAGGTAATCAGTCCTGATGCTCTGTCTAAATGGGGAAGGTAACCAGTCCTGATACTCTGTCTAAATGGGGGAAGGTAAACAGTCCTGATACTCTGTCTAAATGGGGAAGGTAAACAGTCCTGATGCTCTGTCTAAATGGGGAATGTAAACAGTCCTGATGCTCTGTCTAAATGGGGAAAGTAACCAGTCCTGATGCTCATGTAACCAGTCCTGACGCTCTGTCTAAATGGGGAAGGTAATCAGTCCTGATGCTCTGTCTAAATGGGGAAGGTAACCAGTCCTGATGCTCTGTCTAAATGGGGAAGGTAACCAGTCCTGATACTCTGTCTAAATGGGGAAAGTAACCAGTCCTGATGCTCATGTAACCAGTCCTGACGCTCTGTCTAAATGGGGAAGGTAACCAGTCCTGACGCTCTGTCTAAATGGGGAAGGTAATCAGTCCTGATGCTCTGTCTAAATGGGGAAGGTAACCAGTCCTGATACTCTGTCTAAATGGGGAAAGTAACCAGTCCTGATGCTCATGTAACCAGTCCTGATACTCTGTCTAAATGGGGAAGGTAACCAGTCCTGACGCTCTGTCTAAATGGGGAAAGTAACCAGTCCTGATGCTCATGTAACCAGTCCTGACGCTCTGTCTAAATGGGGAAGGTAATCAGTCCTGATGGTCTGTCTAAATGGGGAAAGTAACCAGTCCTGATACTCTGTCTAAATGGGGAAAGTAACCAGTCCTGATACTCTGTCTAAATGGGGAAAGTAACCAGTCCTAATGCTCTGTCTAAATGGGGAAGGTAATCAGTCCTGATGCTCTGTCTAAATTGGGAAATTAACCAGTCCTGTTACTCTGTCTAAATGGGGAAGGTAAACAGTCCTGATGCTCTGTCTAAATGGGGAAGGTAAACAGTCCTGATACTCTGTCTAAATGGGGAAGGTAAACAGTCCTGATACTCTGTCTAAATGGGGAAGGTAAACAGTCCTGATACTCTGTCTAAATGGGGAAGGTAAACAGTCCTGATGCTCTGTCTAAATGGGGAATGTAAACAGTCCTGATGCTCTGTCTAAATGGGGAAAGTAACCAGTCCTGATGCTCATGTAACCAGTCCTGACGCTCTGTCTAAATGGGGAAGGTAATCAGTCCTGATGCTCTGTCTAAATGGGGAAGGTAACCAGTCCTGATGCTCTGTCTAAATGGGGAAGGTAACCAGTCCTGATACTCTGTCTAAATGGGGAAAGTAACCAGTCCTGATGCTCATGTAACCAGTCCTGACGCTCTGTCTAAATGGGGAAGGTAACCAGTCCTGACGCTCTGTCTAAATGGGGAAGGTAATCAGTCCTGATGCTCTGTCTAAATGGGGAAGGTAACCAGTCCTGATACTCTGTCTAAATGGGGAAAGTAACCAGTCCTGATGCTCATGTAACCAGTCCTGATACTCTGTCTAAATGGGGAAGGTAACCAGTCCTGACGCTCTGTCTAAATGGGGAAAGTAACCAGTCCTGATGCTCATGTAACCAGTCCTGACGCTCTGTCTAAATGGGGAAGGTAATCAGTCCTGATGCTCTGTCTAAATGGGGAAAGTAACCAGTCCTGATACTCTGTCTAAATGGGGAAAGTAACCAGTCCTGATACTCTGTCTAAATGGGGAAAGTAACCAGTCCTGATACTCTGTCTAAATGGGGAAGGTAACCAGTCCTGATGCTCTGTCTAAATGGGGAATGTAACCAGTCCTGATACTCTGTCTAAATGGGGAAAGTAACCAGTCCTGATACTCTGTCTAAATGGGGAAAGTAACCAGTCCTGATGCTCATGTAACCAGTCCTGACGCTCTGTCTAAATGGGGAAGGTAAACAGTCCTGATACTCTGTCTAAATGGGGAAGGTAAACAGTCCTGATACTCTGTCTAAATGGGGAAGGTAAACAGTCCTGATACTCTGTCTAAATGGGGAAGGTAAACAGTCCTGATGCTCTGTCTAAATGGGGAAGGTAACCAGTCCTAATGCTCTGTCTAAATGGGGAATGTAAACAGTCCTGATGCTCTGTCTAAATGGGGAAAGTAACCAGTCCTGATGCTCATGTAACCAGTCCTGACGCTCTGTCTAAATGGGGAAGGTAATCAGTCCTGATGCTCTGTCTAAATGGGGAAGGTAACCAGTCCTGATGCTCTGTCTAAATGGGGAAGGTAACCAGTCCTGATACTCTGTCTAAATGGGGAAAGTAACCAGTCCTGATGCTCATGTAACCAGTCCTGACGCTCTGTCTAAATGGGGAAGGTAACCAGTCCTGACGCTCTGTCTAAATGGGGAAGGTAATCAGTCCTGATGCTCTGTCTAAATGGGGAAGGTAACCAGTCCTGATACTCTGTCTAAATGGGGAAAGTAACCAGTCCTGATGCTCATGTAACCAGTCCTGATACTCTGTCTAAATGGGGAAGGTAACCAGTCCTGACGCTCTGTCTAAATGGGGAAAGTAACCAGTCCTGATGCTCATGTAACCAGTCCTGACGCTCTGTCTAAATGGGGAAGGTAATCAGTCCTGATGCTCTGTCTAAATGGGGAAAGTAACCAGTCCTGATACTCTGTCTAAATGGGGAAAGTAACCAGTCCTGATACTCTGTCTAAATGGGGAAAGTAACCAGTCCTGATACTCTGTCTAAATGGGGAAGGTAACCAGTCCTGATGCTCTGTCTAAATGGGGAATGTAACCAGTCCTGATACTCTGTCTAAATGGGGAAAGTAACCAGTCCTGATACTCTGTCTAAATGGGGAAAGTAACCAGTCCTGATGCTCATGTAACCAGTCCTGACGCTCTGTCTAAATGGGGAAGGTAAACAGTCCTGATACTCTGTCTAAATGGGGAAGGTAAACAGTCCTGATACTCTGTCTAAATGGGGAAGGTAAACAGTCCTGATACTCTGTCTAAATGGGGAAGGTAAACAGTCCTGATGCTCTGTCTAAATGGGGAAGGTAACCAGTCCTAATGCTCTGTCTAAATGGGGAATGTAAACAGTCCTGATGCTCTGTCTAAATGGGGAAAGTAACCAGTCCTGATGCTCATGTAACCAGTCCTGACGCTCTGTCTAAATGGGGAAGGTAATCAGTCCTGATGCTCTGTCTAAATGGGGAAGGTAACCAGTCCTGATGCTCTGTCTAAATGGGGAAGGTAACCAGTCCTGATACTCTGTCTAAATGGGGAAAGTAACCAGTCCTGATGCTCATGTAACCAGTCCTGACGCTCTGTCTAAATGGGGAAGGTAACCAGTCCTGACGCTCTGTCTAAATGGGGAAGGTAATCAGTCCTGATGCTCTGTCTAAATGGGGAAGGTAACCAGTCCTGATACTCTGTCTAAATGGGGAAAGTAACCAGTCCTGATGCTCATGTAACCAGTCCTGATACTCTGTCTAAATGGGGAAGGTAACCAGTCCTGACGCTCTGTCTAAATGGGGAAAGTAACCAGTCCTGATGCTCATGTAACCAGTCCTGACGCTCTGTCTAAATGGGGAAGGTAATCAGTCCTGATGCTCTGTCTAAATGGGGAAAGTAACCAGTCCTGATACTCTGTCTAAATGGGGAAAGTAACCAGTCCTGATACTCTGTCTAAATGGGGAAAGTAACCAGTCCTGATACTCTGTCTAAATGGGGAAGGTAACCAGTCCTGATGCTCTGTCTAAATGGGGAATGTAACCAGTCCTGATACTCTGTCTAAATGGGGAAAGTAACCAGTCCTGATACTCTGTCTAAATGGGGAAAGTAACCAGTCCTGATGCTCATGTACCAGTCCCAGTCTGTCTAAATGGGGAAGGTAAACAGTCCTGCTCTGTCTAAATGGGGAAGGTAAACAGTCCTGATACTCTGTCTAAACAAATGGGGAAGGTAAACAGTCCTGATGCTCTGTCTAAATGGGGAAGGTAACCAGTCCTAATGCTCTGTCTAAATGGGGAATGTAAACAGTCCTGATGCTCTGTCTAAATGGGGAAAGTAACCAGTCCTGATGCTCATGTAACCAGTCCTGACGCTCTGTCTAAATGGGGAAGGTAATCAGTCCTGATGCTCTGTCTAAATGGGGAAGGTAACCAGTCCTGATGCTCTGTCTAAATGGGGAAGGTAACCAGTCCTGATACTCTGTCTAAATGGGGAAAGTAACCAGTCCTGATGCTCATGTAACCAGTCCTGACGCTCTGTCTAAATGGGGAAGGTAACCAGTCCTGACGCTCTGTCTAAATGGGGAAGGTAATCAGTCCTGATGCTCTGTCTAAATGGGGAAGGTAACCAGTCCTGATACTCTGTCTAAATGGGGAAAGTAACCAGTCCTGATGCTCATGTAACCAGTCCTGATACTCTGTCTAAATGGGGAAGGTAACCAGTCCTGACGCTCTGTCTAAATGGGGAAAGTAACCAGTCCTGATGCTCATGTAACCAGTCCTGACGCTCTGTCTAAATGGGGAAGGTAATCAGTCCTGATGCTCTGTCTAAATGGGGAAAGTAACCAGTCCTGATACTCTGTCTAAATGGGGAAGGTAATCAGTCCTGATGCTCTGTCTAAATGGGGAAAGTAACCAGTCCTGATACTCTGTCTAAATGGGGAAAGTAACCAGTCCTGATACTCTGTCTAAATGGGGAAAGTAACCAGTCCTGATACTCTGTCTAAATGGGGAAGGTAACCAGTCCTGATGCTCTGTCTAAATGGGGAATGTAACCAGTCCTGATACTCTGTCTAAATGGGGAAAGTAACCAGTCCTGATACTCTGTCTAAATGGGGAAAGTAACCAGTCCTGATGCTCATTTAACCAGTCCTGACGCTCTGTCTAAATGGGGAAGGTAAACAGTCCTGATACTCTGTCTAAATGGGGAAGGTAAACAGTCCTGATACTCTGTCTAAATGGGGAAGGTAAACAGTCCTGATACTCTGTCTAAATGGGGAAGGTAAACAGTCCTGATGCTCTGTCTAAATGGGGAAGGTAACCAGTCCTAATGCTCTGTCTAAATGGGGAATGTAAACAGTCCTGATGCTCTGTCTAAATGGGGAAAGTAACCAGTCCTGATGCTCATGTAACCAGTCCTGACGCTCTGTCTAAATGGGGAAGGTAATCAGTCCTGATGCTCTGTCTAAATGGGGAAGGTAACCAGTCCTGATGCTCTGTCTAAATGGGGAAGGTAACCAGTCCTGATACTCTGTCTAAATGGGGAAAGTAACCAGTCCTGATGCTCATGTAACCAGTCCTGACGCTCTGTCTAAATGGGGAAGGTAACCAGTCCTGACGCTCTGTCTAAATGGGGAAGGTAATCAGTCCTGATGCTCTGTCTAAATGGGGAAGGTAACCAGTCCTGATACTCTGTCTAAATGGGGAAAGTAACCAGTCCTGATGCTCATGTAACCAGTCCTGATACTCTGTCTAAATGGGGAAGGTAACCAGTCCTGACGCTCTGTCTAAATGGGGAAAGTAACCAGTCCTGATGCTCATGTAACCAGTCCTGACGCTCTGTCTAAATGGGGAAGGTAATCAGTCCTGATGCTCTGTCTAAATGGGGAAAGTAACCAGTCCTGATACTCTGTCTAAATGGGGAAAGTAACCAGTCCTGATACTCTGTCTAAATGGGGAAAGTAACCAGTCCTGATACTCTGTCTAAATGGGGAAGGTAACCAGTCCTGATGCTCTGTCTAAATGGGGAATGTAACCAGTCCTGATACTCTGTCTAAATGGGGAAAGTAACCAGTCCTGATACTCTGTCTAAATGGGGAAAGTAACCAGTCCTGATGCTCATGTAACCAGTCCTGACGCTCTGTCTAAATGGGGAAGGTAACCAGTCCTGATGCTCTGTCTAAATGGGGAAGGTAATCAGTCCTGATGCTCTGTCTAAATGGGGAAAGTAACCAGTCCTGATACTCATGTAACCAGTCCTGACGCTCTGTCTAAATGGGGAAAGTAACCAGTCCTGATACTCATGTAATCAGTCCTGACGCTCTGTCTAAATGGGGAAGGTAATCAGTCCTGATGCTCTGTCTAAATGGGGAAGGTAAACAGTCCTGATACTCTGTCTAAATGGGGAAAGTAACCAGTCCTGATGCTCATGTAACCAGTCCTGACGCTCTGTCTAAATGCGGAAGGTAATCAATCCTGATGCTCTGTCTAAATGGGGAAAGTAACCAGTCCTGATGCTCTGTCTAAATGGGTAATGTAACCAGTCCTAATGCTCTGTCTAAATGGGGAATGTAAACAGTCCTGACGCTCTGTCTAAATGAGGAATATAATCAGTCCTGACGCTCTGTCTAAATGGGGAAAGTAAACAGTCCTGATACTCTGTCTAAATGGGGAAGGTAAACAGTCCTGATACTCTGTCTAAATGGGGAATGTAAACAGTCCTGATACTCTGTCTAAATGGGGAAGGTAAACAGTCCTGATACTCTGTCTAAATGGGGAAAGTAACCAGTCCTGATACTCTGTCTAAATGGGGAAAGTAACCAGTCCTGATACTCTGTCTAAATGGGGAAAGTAACCAGTCCTAATGCTCTGTCTAAATGGGGAAGGTAATCAGTCCTGATGCTCTGTCTAAATTGGGAAATTAACCAGTCCTGTTACTCTGTCTAAATGGGGAAGGTAAACAGTCCTGATGCTCTGTCTAAATGGGGAAGGTAAACAGTCCTGATACTCTGTCTAAATGGGGAAGGTAAACAGTCCTGATACTCTGTCTAAATGGGGAAGGTAAACAGTCCTGATACTCTGTCTAAATGGGGAAGGTAAACAGTCCTGATGCTCTGTCTAAATGGGGAAGGTAACCAGTCCTAATGCTCTGTCTAAATGGGGAATGTAAACAGTCCTGATGCTCTGTCTAAATGGGGAAAGTAACCAGTCCTAATGCTCATGTAACCAGTCCTGACGCTCTGTCTAAATGGGGAAGGTAATCAGTCCTGATGCTCTGTCTAAATGGGGAAGGTAACCAGTCCTGATGCTCTGTCTAAATGGGGAAGGTAACCAGTCCTGATACTCTGTCTAAATGGGGAAAGTAACCAGTCCTGATGCTCATGTAACCAGTCCTGACGCTCTGTCTAAATGGGGAAGGTAACCAGTCCTGACGCTCTGTCTAAATGGGGAAGGTAATCAGTCCTGATGCTCTGTCTAAATGGGGAAGGTAACCAGTCCTGATACTCTGTCTAAATGGGGAAAGTAACCAGTCCTGATGCTCATGTAACCAGTCCTGATACTCTGTCTAAATGGGGAAGGTAACCAGTCCTGACGCTCTGTCTAAATGGGGAAAGTAACCAGTCCTGATGCTCATGTAACCAGTCCTGACGCTCTGTCTAAATGGGGAAGGTAATCAGTCCTGATGCTCTGTCTAAATGGGGAAAGTAACCAGTCCTGATACTCTGTCTAAATGGGGAAAGTAACCAGTCCTGATACTCTGTCTAAATGGGGAAAGTAACCAGTCCTGATACTCTGTCTAAATGGGGAAGGTAACCAGTCCTGATGCTCTGTCTAAATGGGGAATGTAACCAGTCCTGATACTCTGTCTAAATGGGGAAAGTAACCAGTCCTGATGCTCTGTCTAAATGGGGAAAGTAACCAGTCCTGATGCTCATGTAACCAGTCCTGACGCTCTGTCTAAATGGGGAAAGTAACCAGTCCTGATACTCATGTAATCAGTCCTGACGCTCTGTCTAAATGGGGAAGGTAATCAGTCCTGATGCTCTGTCTAAATGGGGAAAGTAACCAGTCCTGATGCTCATGTAACCAGTCCTGACGCTCTGTCTAAATGCGGAAGGTAATCAATCCTGATGCTCTGTCTAAATGGGGAAAGTAACCAGTCCTGATGCTCTGTCTAAATGGGGAATGTAACCAGTCCTAATGCTCTGTCTAAATGGGGAATGTAAACAGTCCTGACGCTCTGTCTAAATGAGGAATATAATCAGTCCTGATGCTCTGTCTAAATGGGGAAAGTAACCAGTCCTGATGCTCTGTCTAAATGGGGAATGTAAACAGTCCTGATGCTCTGTCTAAATGGGGAATGTAAACAGTCCTGATACTCTGTCTAAATGGGGAAGGTAAACAGTCCTGATACTCTGTCTAAATGGGGAAAGTAACCAGTCCTGATACTCTGTCTAAATGGGGAAAGTAACCAGTCCTAATGCTCTGTCTAAATGGGGAAGGTAATCAGTCCTGATGCTCTGTCTAAATGGGGAAATTAACCAGTCCTGATACTCTGTCTAAATGGGGAAGGTAAACAGTCCTGATACTCTGTCTAAATGGGGAAGGTAAACAGTCCTGATACTCTGTCTAAATGGGGAAGGTAAACAGTCCTGATACTCTGTCTAAATGGGGAAGGTAACCAGTCCCGATGCTCTGTCTAAATGGGGATGGTAACCAGTCCTGATGCTCTGTCTAAATGGGGAAGGTAACCAGTCCTGATGCTCTGTCTAAATGGGGAAAGTAACCAGTACTAACGCTCTGTCTAAACATGAATTATCCCTGCTTGTGATGTGGTTTTGGAAACATTTGGAACTTTACTTTCATATCATTGAGAAATTATTTTACAAATACCAAAGATTACACTTACTGTACAGCATTTTAACACAGTTTCAGCCAATAGTCTTTTTCAGTCAACTTTTCTTGCTTCCTCCTCCTGTTATAAACAGATGTTTGCAATGCTGGATAGTTAATTAAAACAGATCGTCGCCTGTCACATATACAAGCCAGACAATTGCTGTAAGATGGATCCCACACTGCCATGTTAAAAATGGGTCTAGTAATTTTGCCTTATTTTTGTATGTTTATACAGAGTGTTGGGACTGGTTACCTATTCTATTTGCCCTTTTTGTCTTGCTCTTCTACATCTTCCATACATTTCTTACCTCACTTTATGGAACTGGCTGTGACCAGACAGAGAAACCGTCATTGATATAGAACGGCATAGATATGAACCGGTCTCTCACTACAGATAGTTAGCAAAAGAGTAGGAAGGAGGACCCTCACACACACATTTTACCTCAGAGGCATTCATGACAATTGTGTCATGCTTTGGGGTGATAGGGATGACTTTGTACAGATATTTATATAATTTATGTTCAATGTATTGATTTAGAATGCGAGAGCCTTCTTTTGACAATGCTTTTGTAGATACCATGGTCCTTCTGTAGCTCAGTTGGTAGAGCATGGCGCTTGTAACGCCAGGGTAGTGGGTTCGATCCCCGGGACCACCCATACGTAGAATGTATGCACACATGACTGTAAGTCGCTTTGGATAAAAGCGTCTGCTAAATGGCATATATTATTATTATATTATCAATGATCTAGAGTTAAAACAACTATTTTAAAGGTCACTCTAGGAATTAAAAGTAATATTTTATATTCAGCATAATTGTTATTTACCATTAACAATAATGTTTGAGTATATATGAAAGTATTGTAATATGCAAACAATTAGTAATGCCAGAGGGATCAACTATTTTACTTAGAGTATATTTTACTAATATTGACAATCTAAATCTGTCTTTTCTTAGTGTTTTCTCATTAATTGCCTGAATGACTGACCTAAAGTAACTGCCCAGTGTAAATCTAACTTTTATAAATTCATATACTATTAACTCATACCCAAATAATGTTGATGACTCATCCACCCACGTTGTTGACTTATCCACCCACGTTGTTGACTCGTATTTGTGGCCAAAGCATACATTGGAAAATTTGTATTTTTTTTATTTTTTAAACACCTCAAACTTGTGTCTCAGACAGTAAAAAAAAAAAAAAGCTTGTTATTTCCTCAGAGGATGAGCTGGTAAATCAGCGGTCTACTCATTAATAGTTGTTTTATGACCGGTATATGCCCACACCATTCTAACACAGAAAAGCTGTTTTTTTACATACTTAATTACCAATCTTTTGGAAGGAAAATTATTTAAATCATATTGTAGTTAATTATAAGTCATATTTAATAGAAATCTGGAAACACTGGACAGTTACTTTAAATCCCCTCCATACAGTATTCATGAAATTAGGTTATGGTAGAGTTACGAAGCCAGCTAGCTAGCCTACTGATTACTACACTCGCTAAGTCTAGGGGTCCTAGGCCTAACAATATGGTCTGTAACCTGATTTAATGTGTTCATTTAAGACTTAGCGAGTGTAACAATAGCATTAGGCTAGCTAGCTGGTTTTGTAACACTAGTCAGAGTATGTGGACCATGTTGTATATGACATCAACCTTACCTGGGGTCCAGGGCCAGCTCCATCTTGACTTCTTGGTTGTTCAGCCCAGACAGATTGTTGTTCAGTTTATGGTGCTAAAAATAAATATTTACAAAAAGGCCTGTCCAAAACTAAGGACACTAAACACTGGCCGGCCAAGAAGCTCCTGTCCACTTCTCTCTCACTAATTGTCGATCCCTGATTGCTCGCACTTGTGTGCTTATCAAGGCTTGGCACAGCACCTGGCCGAGTTGCTGCTGCCACATGGAGATAGGGAGTGGAAATGGTAGTGTGCTGTAACCATAAACTAGCTCCCATATCATAACATTAGATCACTAACTAGCTCCCATATCATAACAGTAGGTCACTAACTATCCCCCATATCATAATAATAATATAATATAATAATAATAATATATAACATTAGGTCACGTTACAAGCGCCATGCTACCAACTGACAGAAGGATCATAACAGTAGGTCACTAACTAGCCCCCATATCATAACAGTAGGTCACTAACTAGGCCCCATATCATAACAGTAGGTCACTAACTAGCCCCCAGTAGGTCACTAACTAGCCCCCATATCATAACATTAGATCACTAACTAGCCCCCATATCATAACAGTAGGTCACTAACTAGCCCCCATATCATAACAGTAGGTCACTAACTAGCCCCCATATCATAACATTAGGTCACTAACTAGCGCCCATATCATAACATTAGGTCACTAACTAGCTCCCATATTATAACATTAGGTCACTAACTAGCCCCCATATCATAACATTAGGTCACTAACTAGCTCCCATATCATATGTGGTCCTTCTGTAGCTCAGTTGGTAGAGCATGGCGCCCCCAGGGTAGTGGGTTCATCCCCGGGACCACATTAGAATGTCATGACTGTAACTTTGGATAAAAGCGTCTGCTAAATGGCATATATTATATATATTATATTATAACATTAGGTCACTAACTAGCCCCCATATCATAACATTAGGTCACTAACTAGCCCCCATATCATAACATTAGGTCACTAACTAGCCCCCATATCATAACATTAGGTCACTAACTAGTCCCCCCATATCATAACATTAGGTCACTAACTAGCTCCATAACATTATCATAACATAACATTAGTCACTAATCATATAACATTAGGTCACCCCATATCATAACATTAGATCACTAACTAGCCCCCATATCAGCCCCCATATCATAACATTAAGTCACTAACTAGCTCCCATATCATAACATTAGATCACTAACTAGCCCCCATATCATAACATTAGGTCACTAACTAGCCCCCATATCATAACATTAGGTCACTAACTAGCCCCCATATCATAACATTAGGTCACTAACTAGCCCCCATATCATAACATTAGGCCACTAACTAGCCCCCATATCATAACATTAGGCCACTAACTAGCCCCCATATCATAACAGTCGGTCACTTCAGATGATTTGACACTTCAGTTGTATGACTCCTATCTAAAAGCCATTTACCACGTGTTTGGGAACATTCAAATGAACTTTCGAGTGGATCAAGAGGGATTGTTGTGCGATATCGTTGATGATTGTGAACGCTATCACTTGTTGCCAGGGAAAGTCAATAATGATTTCTACAAGTCACATTTGCTGTATTTCCATGTAACAACTTATCAAGCTGTTGTGTGACTTTCTTTTGTCTGAGCTGTTGAAAGATCTCGCTATGGATTAGTAATAAAAGCAAATATATGACCTGAGTAATGTAAATATTTAGATGCGTCACATATTCAAGAAAGAGCTTGACCAACATTCAAACTACAAATTGGATCCAGTAAGTAGTATACACCATTTAGTGAGCCTGAAGTTTGATATGATCTGTGCTATTGTAGCTGCTCCCTTTCAGTGACAGATATCTTCTTCAAAAGGTGCATAGCCTACTATAATTAGAGTGGTTGTGTTTAGGAAACCATGAATGGACTCAAGCATTTTGTCGGTCACTATTATGACAATTTGAAAAAATCACACCAGGCTATTGGTTTAAATTAACACTTGATTCTATGTGGTTGTTTATAGGCTAACATTTTTACCTGATATAATTTGGTCATGAAAATCTCATCTTATTCTATGGAGTGCATGTGAAGTTGCCAAACGTCTCCTGTTGCCTGTAGTTGCTTTCTCTGCTAGAATGTGCCACAACATTTACAGGAGGCTTAAATGTCCCTCTCCCTCCATTTCTAGACATGCAGAGAAAGAGTAACGTTGTTGGAGTTGGATGGTGTTGGTCCTTGCACTAATGTTGTTAACAAACACAGAATAGCCTGTTAGAAACCCTCCCTATTCACTTAACTGGGGCGGCAGGGTAGCCTAGTGGTTAGAGTGTTGGCAACCAGAAGGTTGCAAGTTCAAACCCCTGAGCTGACAAGGTACAAATCTGTCGTTTTGCCCCTGAACAGGCAGTTAACCAACCGTTCCTAGGCCGTCATTGAAAATAAGAATTTGTTCCTAACTGACTTGCCTAGTTAAATAAAGGTGTAAAAAAAATAATAATAATGTTGTAGGGCCATGTGAAAAATGCAGAAAATGTATGTCACTTTTCCTCCTCAAAATTCATTTTCATGCTAAACCTTGACATTTCCATTTGTCATTTGAGATAAAACATTAAAGTTATACATATTAGAAGAACATAATGTTTGAATTGTTGTCAACAAAGGTCAACATTTTGTAATATTTCAGAGAACCTGTGCTCTCACCCTAAACAGAATTGAAAAATATAATTTTGAAAGAGTATGTGGTATATCAGGTAATGTTGAAATTGTAAAGTTTGTAATCCAGTTTACATTTTCTGTTTAATTCATTTTAACTGGTCTATATTTCATCATTTTTTTTCTATATTTCAGTTTTTTTTTAACTCAATACAGTGTTTATTAATGCTGAACTTGTTTTTTAAAATATGGAACACCTTTGTTAGAAATTGTGAAACTGTGGTCAGCATATTGATGTAATGTTCTGTCTTTTTCTTTGTTTACAAACATCTTGCATAAGAAACAAAGTCCAATCTATTGTAACTTCCCTTGAATAGCTGTGTCATTTAAATAGTGCTGCTAGAGAGACATTCTAAATGTAACATCTTACAATAAATACTTTTTAGACTTTTCCCAAAACGTGATGAGTTATTTAGTACTACGTTTTCCCTCCATATTGTATCACTTAGTAGGACCGAGTAGTACACTAGCATTAATATAAGATATCACTTAGTAGGACCGAGTAGTACACTAGCATTAATATAATGTATCACTTAGTAGGACCGAGTAGTACACTAGCATTAATATAACGTATCACTTAGTAGGACCGAGTAGTACACTAGCATTAATATAACGTATCACTTAGTAGGACCGAGTAGTACACTAGCATTAATATAATGTATCACTTAGTAGGACCGAGTAGTACACTAGCATTAATATAACGTATCACTTAGTAGGACCGAGTAGTACACTAGCATTAATATAATGTATCACTTAGTAGGACCGAGTAGTACACTAGCATTAATATAATGTATCACTTAGTAGGACCGAGTAGTACACTAGCATTAATATAATGTATATTGTATCACTTAGGACTGAGTAGTATCCCACTGTATGTGTGACATGCTAGTGGACTAATCAGTACCAGAAGAACTGTAAAGTAGGCATATTCCACATTTACTAAATCTATCTGTCTCACTGTCTATGTATCTGTTTTGTGTGTTTATTTTTTTGTCTATTTTAATTTAATGGATTTGAGCTGTGATCATTTGGGCCGTGATGTGCTGTGATCATTTGGGCCGTGATGTGCTGTGATCATTTGGGCCGTGACGTGCTGTGATCATTTGGGCCGTGACGTGCTGTGATCATTTGGGCCGTGACGTGCTGTGATCATTTGGGCCGTGACGTGCTGTGATCATTCGGGCGTGGCCTGCTCGCCTCCCTACCACTGAGGAAGTACAGCTCCCGCTCAGCCCAGTCAAAACTGTTCGCTGCTCTGGCCCCCCAATGATGGAACAAACTCCCTCACGACGCCAGGACAGCGGAGTCAATCACCACCTTCCGGAGACACCTGAAACCCCACCTCTTTAAGGAATACCTAGGATAGGATAAGTAATCCCTCTCACCCCCCCCCTTTAAGATTTAGATGCACTATTGTAAAGTGACTGTTCCGCTGGATGTCATAAGGTGAATGCACCAATTTGTAAGTCGCTCTGGATAAGAGCGACTGCTAAATGACTTAAATGTAATGTAAAATGTGCTGTGATCATTCGGGCGTGACGTGCTGTGATCATTTGGGCCGTGACGTGCTGTGAATGCTGCGAGCAGGAGTTTGAATCTGACCCACTGCTCTACCACTATCTCTCCTATCTACTTTCCTCTCTTCAATCCAATAAACACTAAACCTGTGAAAGGAGTCTGCCGAGCCACTTAGGGCCCCAGGCCTGCTAGGGAGCCCCTGACCAATTTTACATTTTTATATATATATTTGTTTAGGAGCTCCGTCATGGTCTCAACTTACTGTTGATAGTTAGAAATAGTAGAATACACAAGGTGCAATTTAGAAATTTGGTTGTGCATCAGCAGTTTCTCATTATGTAACCTACCCTTCTCCACTTTATCAGCGAACTGTTGTCTAAAGAGCATGCGCGTGTGTCAAAAGAGGATGAACACATCGGCGTCGTTTATGATGGGAGCCAAAGATGCACTGAGGGGAGGACGGCTCATAATAATGGCTGGAACGCAGCAAATGGAATGGCATCAAGCGCATAGAAACCATGTGTTTGATACCATTCCACCTATTCAGCTCAAGCCGTTACCAAGATCCTGTCCTCCCCAATTAAGATGTCACCAACCTCCTGTGGTGTGCAGAACAAACAAGGAGGTGGGCGGAGCCAAGCACAAGCTAGCGAGTTCCTATTCACAGGTTTTTGCATATTTCTGTTTGGGAACCACATCTGCAGCGTTTCCCAAAAATGGGGTCGCGAGTGAAACTGGTTCATAAAACCGTGGTTATGTAAGTAACCTCCGATATCCGCTGAATGCGGTTGTGACAAACAGCTGTTTTCTTCCAACAAATGTGTCTAACTTTTGAAAGGTTGGAGTTATAAGCTATTATGACCCTGTTCCTGAAAGTCAAGACTCTCGGGACTCGTTAGAACAGAGTGTACAGGACTAGGCATCAAATCAGACGGGGGAAATGAATATCATCATTGAAAGCAATAATGGTGTTCTTTCCTTCACAGAAGATAATGCACAATTATTGGATGCTAATCTTCTGAAATTCCCAATACCTTTTTGATGCATTTCAGTCAGTTCAAACCATACTGTCTTCAGATTGACAAACTGTCAAAAGTACTGTCATAGCCGCCCAACATTGGCTGTTGATTACATCAATTATTTTTTTCAAAATGTGGTCACGGGTGGAAAAACGTTTGCAAACCCCTGGCCTAATGTCTTGCAACACAATGTTTAGAACATTTGGCAAAGGGTCAGGTAGACACAACTTTGTAGAAGTAACAGATTTTAGTTTAGGGAACCGAAAAATGTATTGAGATTGGATGTTTCGTATATGAGCGTCTATTTCATCTTGCTCCATCTATGTCTGCAACGAGACATCCTCTCATCACCATATATGGTGGTGAGTGGAAGTACCAACCGGAACCCCATGTGACCCATCTGGGTTTCCCCTTTCATCGGTGTTGTAGCCTGATACATTCTACTAGATGGCACTAATGAGCAGGAATTAACCCTGGAATATATTTGAGCCCTGTTGGTATCTTGTGAGTGTCTGAACTAGATATCAAATCCTTGCCTTCCGTCCTTGTTTCTTCCATTCCTTGCCTCTCTTTTTGATTTTTTGCTTTCCTTGCCTCTCTTTTTTTTAAATGTTTCATTCCATTCAGGAGCCTGGGCTTTTGCTGTAGATGGGGAAGTTCTCATCTCTGGACCGCAGGATCGTAAGATCGCATTCCACTACATTGGTGAACAGGGTGGGATCCTTTGGATACCTCTATGGGGCACGTGAATGCTCCTAGAGAGGCATCAGAGCAAGATGTATCATACTGTACATCACAAGATCTACGTTACTAAACGTCCTCAAATTCGTATGATATTGTAAGACTGCTATTCCATTGGTAACATTATGTAACATATCATACTAAATGGAGGGATACAAAAAAACATCTCAAATTATACAAAATGCCCTGAGGTCAGGTTGGACAAGGAGGAAGGGAGGTATAGTATTACTAGGAAACATCCAGAGACTTGTTGTTGTTACTCAGATGGCCATCTGCTCACCTATTACCACGAAAACAACACCGCCTGCGATTACCATTTCCCCCTGAAAATGCTTGTCTGGCCCGTTTGCCCAGTAACTCGATCACTTGCCCCTTGTAAACTGATAACATGTTAGCAAATCGTCCCCCTCTGTGTCTGCACTAACATGTGTTCTAGATGGCCAGGGAGCATGCTCACTGGTCCTGAGAGGGCAGAAAGAAGAGTAGGGAAATCTGGGACTTCTCGTGAGACAATGATTTAATGGGCGGCAGGTAGCCTAGTGGTGAGACTAGTAATCAAAAGGTTGCGCACCAGCGACCCCTGTGCGACCAAGGTTGCCAGGTGCACGGTATAGCCTCCGACACATTGGTGTGGCTGGCTTCCGGGTTGGATGCGCGCTGTGTTAAGAAGCAGTACGGCTGGCTGGGTTGTGTATCGGAGCAAGGCAGTTAACCCACTGTTCCTAGGCCGTCATTGAAAATAAGAATTTGTTCTTAACCAACTTGCCTAGTTAAATAAAGTTTAAAATATATATATATATATATATATATATGAGATGGAGCCTGTATGTTACACTCCTGCAACTGATAACTCTGCAGATGATAACTCTGCAGAGGCAGACAGGAAGGACGGTGGGTCTCAGTGTTCTTCACTGTGTGAACAATTCACCTCAGGATATGTGAGAAAGAAGGTACAGACAGTTTGGTTGGAGGCCACCTAAGAATCATTTTATTCTAATGAAAAAATCTGATTTAGAGTTCCACTTACTGCACTACATCTGGAAATTTGAAATTTACTTGACTCAATATTTGAGGACAATATCATCTCTGTCACTGCTTCTACTGAACATTGCCCTACAGTATACTGCATGACCCTGGGTCTGACTGTGGAAGCTAGGTTGAGTGTTATACACACAGCTTGTCTTTTCTGTCCCCTGTACAAAGCAGGTGTTGTTTTAATGCGATGCTCCCAGACTTGTTAGTTTGGTGAGGGCAGGGCAGGCCTGCTAATGACTACCCAGGGGGTACCTGACTGTGCCCATACACACACTCGAGTAAGGCGTTGTGAGACTGACAGCTGAACCCAATGAAGGCTGCTCACAGTGGTAGCCATGAAGACACAACACCAGAAACCCAACTACGCCATCGACAGACCGTGGGCAATTTGGGAAGAATGAGGGGTGGGTTTTTTAGGCTTATGCCTCCCTGTCCTCAACTCCGAAAGCATCAACACTGCCAGAACTAGATTAAATAAACATAATCTAAATTAATAGATTATCTGTATATTCTAACTAGATCATGTGACACATACAGTTAACCTGAACTAGAATCTGGTGTCTACCATTTACACTGATGTGCTAGATACAAAAAAAATTGGTAGTTTTTTACCCCTTTTCCTCAAATTGGTAGTTACAGTCTTGTCCCATCGCTGCAACTACTGTACGGACTCGGGAGAGGTGAAGGTCGAGAGTCATGTGTCTTCCAAAGCACGATCCTGCCAAGATGCATTTCTTCTTGACACACTGCTCGCTTGTCAACTCAATTGGAAATGTCTACTCAATTGGAAATGACATTTAAATGTAAATTGCGCTATAATATGAATCTTCTGCGGTCCTGATTGAATCTAAGCCAATGGCTTGATGCCGAAAAGGTTTGTGTTTTGTTCTTTCATTATGATGTCCCAATAAATCAGCTCTATATTTTTATTTAAGCTTCAGTTTAGGATTCTTATTATTAGTATTCTTATTCTGTAACCTACACACCTATAACAGACACTATTTGATATAAAGGGCCTTTAAAGAGCGCAGACGGCCATCCAGTTCAATAATGCGGCAAAAAGAAATGAAGCTAGTTGTGCTAGACATTCTATATATAACAGAGAAAGCTGGTGGGAGGAGCTGTAGGACGGGCTCATTGTAATGGCTGGAATGGAATTATTGAACGGTGTCAAACACCACGTTTCATTTAGTCAAACACCATGTTCGACTCCGTTCCATTTATTCTATTCCAGCCATTACAATGAGCCCGTCCTTCTATAGCTCCTCCGACCAGATTTTAAAATGTGTTCATGCTTTTCTCCTTTGAGAAATAAACAGCTGTTTCTAAGGGTGTGTGGCTGATTTAAAAACTTTCCCACGATAGGATACACCTGAGCATCCTCTGCTGGAGTAGGCAATCAAGGAGAGGAGGAAACTCCTTTTCACCTATTACCAAAATTGACACTCCTACATATGGTGACCAAATATGTTTCTGTGTCATGGAGGAGAGGACAGAGGAATCGAGGAGAGGAGGTACTTTTGCCAATTGAGAAAAGGCCTACGTGTTTTACTTTCCCAAAGTCTGCATTCTTCCATCTCTACTCCAGAGGTGCAACCTTTAGAAAATGACCAAACATTCTCCAATTTATTAACCCTACAAACGTTGTTTCAAGCACCTATTTGTTGGAATTTGTTTTATTGGTATGCTGGGTGTGTTGTGAAATGAACATCAGTCCATATCTCATGCACCAGATATCCTTGAAGTGATCTGTTTGTGGTGCAAATAGCAGAAGTGATTATTGTCCACACTCCAGTGTGGAATGAATCCAGTGATACAACGACACCGTGAACATGACTCAATCTTTGAATGTGTTTAACAGTGGTGTAAGGTACTTAAGTAAAAAAATATTTAGAATACTTCTTAAGTAGTTTTTGGGGTATCTGTACTTTACTATTTATATTTTTGACAACTTTTACTTCACTATATTCCTAAATAAAATAATGTACTTTTTACTCCATACATTTTCCCTGACACCCAAAAGTCCTCATTACATATTGAATGCTTAACAGGGCAGGAAAATGGTACAATTCACACACTTGTCAAGAGAACATCCCTGGTCATCTGTATTGTCTCTGATCTGGCGGATTCACTAAACCCAAATGCTTCACTCCAGTGTTGGAGTGTGCCCGACTATCCGTAAAAAAAAAAATTGTGCTGTCTGCTTTGCCTAATATAAGGAATTTGACATTATTTTTACTTTCAATACTTAAGTATATTTTAAAATCAAGTATATTTAAAATCAAATACTTTTAGACTTTTACTCAAATAGTATTTTACTGGGTGACCTTCACTTTTTCTTGAGTAATTTTCTATTAAAGGTATCTTTACTTTTACTCAAGTATGGCAGTCGGGTACTTTTTCCACCACATGTAATTAATCTGTTGTGTTGGAGATTTTAGAACACTATTAACACATAATTCATAACCGTTTGGACAACCCTCCCTGGCGTAGGATAATGAACAATGTGTTTTTCATAAAAATTATTTATTTTGTCACTGGAGCAAAGGACATTGTTGTTTACATTCAGAACACTGGGGCTAAACATGCAGCGGAGTGAGGCATGTGCTGGTGCTCTCAGATAGTCATTTGCTCTGGAAGTTTATGGGTTGCAGAGGCTGTTGTGTCCTCCTGGCTCTTATCCGTGCCCTGTGTGCAGCCTTTATCTTTTGACGGTGTGTTGTCTTTCACGCCATTGGGAGTGTTGGAGTAGGTTGCATCTACACTCTCGTAGGGCTCTGATGTCCACTGGAAAAACATTGAAAATAATGTATTAATACAATCTGAAATCTGATACATTATACCAGCTAAAAAGCACATTTTTGTAGAGGTTGTCCTCAACTGTTGACATTAAATGCCTACATAGATAACCATAACATTATTAAATGGTAATATAATTTCAAGAATTAAGCTTAATAAATGCTACTAAATATATTCAGAGACGGCAGACTAAGGGTGGAGCTGGAGGAGGACACCTGGCTTGAGAGGTGGTGGGCTGCAGCCTGGAGCTGGGAGCTCAGCTGGCCCCCGGCCGTGGAGAGTCGTGGAACCTGGGAGAAGACAGAGGCGATGGAGGTGTTGCAGGACAGCTGGCTGTTGGACAGGCGCTGCACCAGGCCATTGGCCGAAACTGACACCTCCTCGCTGTCCAGGATGGGCCCTGACTGGCTGGTGACTGGAGGCCGCTGGCTCTGGGGCTGCACTGAGCGGCTCCGGTACTCTGTCCTCCCTGGATGGATGCACATACAGATAAAATGACCCAGTCTGTCAGAACCTAACATGACAGAACCGTGAACATAGCTGTCAGAACCAACATGGGAGAACCATGAACATAGCTGCGGAAGGCTCTACTTAGACGTGTAATGCTTTTCTGGTAAGGAAACTAATTTAATGTTGTAACTTGGGTGAACTATTCCTTTAAATGTATCATGTGTGCCTCTCCTGTAGAGGACCAAACCTGCAGTGTGCTGCCTATTGGCCTGAGAGGTCCTGTTGGGCCTGGCCTGGTACAGACTCAGGCTCTGGGAGGTGATGGAGTTTGGGTTGTGGCTCAGAGAAGAGGAGCCCCCTGCACAGTCCACATCCTCCATGTTCACACCACTGTTACAGCCGGTCAGGTTATCCTTCCGCACCTTACAACACAAACACCCAGTAGGCCTATGTTACCTTTCTAAACACATTGACAGCTTTATTAAAATGGAGTTAAAACATTTAACTATAACTGAAGGGCAATGAATCTGGATAAAAAAATCTAAATCTGATCTCAAATGAAAACATGTCCCTATAAGTGGTTTACAGTGCAGGCCACGCCTCACACTAAACATAAAAAGGCCCATAAGCCTAACAGTAGATGGCAGTTATTCAAATGCGCTGGATGCAGCTGAACATGTCGCAGCACTTTAGCCCTATATGGTTTGTGAAGAGTGGTGCTGTCACAGCAGGAAAGGCCCTGATTGGATTCCATCCATAGGGGAGCAGAACACAGGCAGACTGACTGATAAAGAAGACCCTCTGTTCCCCGTTGGTCTGCCTCTAGCAGCCAGAACTCACCGCAGCCACTTGGACAAGAGCCAGGTCTTGATGCCGTCCAGGCTGATAGGGCCGCCCCAGATGCTCCTCAGCTGCTTGTGGGTGCCCATGTAGGAGGTGGTGAGGGGGGACACGTACATGGGGTAGACCAGCGGCTGGTCGCACGACGAGTTGATCATGTTTCGGAGGGCCTGCTTGGAGTTCTGGATGCTGCCGCGCTCTGGGTTGCGGTTGCGGTTGCGTAAGAACACCAGCTCCTGCTGCAGGCCGGCCCACAGGCCCCTTACACACTCCTTATTGATCTAGAAGACAGAAGAGAAGAGGGTAGTATTACTGACATCTGAATACACATTACACACCGTCCAACTCCACATTTCTTTACTCTGATTAAATCACCATTTTAATCAACTGGATATGGCAGAACCATTTGGATCAAGTTTCTTTATGTATTAATCAAACCAACAACTCATCCACCCCACACGCTAAACTCGTATCAATATGTAGAGTTGATCAGAGTAACTTCATCTCATGTTCCAGACAGCTTGAACAGACAACAATGCTGAATAATTCCTGTTTGACCTATAGTAACATAGCCCCTTCTGTAGATCTGAGATGACTGGATAGATGCAAGAAATATGGTAATAACTTCCGGATAGATGTAATAACGCCATATTTATCCAATCCTCTCAGATCTACAGAAGTGGCTATGGAGTAGGGGCTTGGAATTCAGCATGTATTCAGCACAACTGTACAGGTCTAGGATCAGGTTCCCCTTCCCCAATCCTAACCTTAAACATTGGTGGGGGTAAATGCAAAACTGACCCAAGATCAGTGTCTAGGGGCAACATCACCCTACATCAGTCATCTCACACACACCTTGATGACCTTGAAGCTGAGGTGGCGTTTGTAGAGCATGATGATCTTGTACTCGTCCGTGCCGTCGTCCACCATGTGTCTCAGTGTGAGAAGAGTGTCCCGGCTGGACAAAACTGCCTTCCTCCAGGCTGGGTCACTCTCATGGCAGATCACCAGACTAATCTTGTAGTTACTAATGGCCTTGTACTAGATGGCTGGCTCCTCTGTCTCCTCCAGACATGTAAAGTGGTCCTGAGAGCAACCAAGGAACAAGAGCAGTAAATATATCACCCTGAGTAAAAGCTTTACAACAGGGATTAACTGAACCACTTTAAAGACAGGATTCACTGTGTCGGAGCACTGTCCACAAATTCTTGACCTTTAAAACATCATTTATGCTTGAGCCTATATCCGCAGCGTTTACAGCACAGGTGGCGCCTTAATAATGAGAGGACCGGAATAGAATAATGTCTGGAATGGCATAAATTGAACAGTATCAAACACAGTTTCCATGTGCTCCATTCATTCCATTACAGCCATAAATATAATCAGTCCACCCCTCACTAGCCTCCTGTGGTTTACAGTGAATTGCACCTTCTAAAGGCAATTTTTCCAGATATTTGCGGGAATTGTATTCATAATAAAAGCAGCTCAAGGGTAAATTACCTTTTAAAGTCAAGTGCAGTGCACTTATCCACAATGTGCCTTTGATTGCCACCTGGCTTATATTTGCAGCTCCACTGTACATCAAGGTACACATGCAGTCCACTGAGAAAGCACAGGAAGAGCGCAAGGTTAAATGTACAGTTACCTACATATTCTACTTCAATAAGGGAGAAAGTGAGCAAATGCTATTGTCTTCAAGGAGGAATATTGTGAATACCTGATGGAGCTTGAGACTCATCCTCACGCCTGGGACCACCACTTTCTGCAGCAGATCCATGTCTGTGAACACCCACTCATCTTTAGTAGCGATACGGAAGTCTCCTTTGAACAGAGTGTTGAACCCATACAAGAACGACTCCAAACTGAATTAGAGACACAGAGAAAGGGAGCATTGTCAAGCTTTTTATTAACACATTACAGCAACAGAGGGGTAGAATTTGGAGACTCACATCACGTATCACTGTGATACAACAGAGAGCCATAGCTGCCCCCTTATGGAATATCAATGAAACTACAGCTCTGTGGATTGATGTGTTATTTCATTCCTACAGGGTAATAAAACCCCATATATAACACAACATCCCTGGAGGGTAATAAAACCCCATATATAACACAACATTCCTAGAGGGTAATAAAACCCCATATATAACACAACATCCCTGGAGGGTAATAAAACCCCATATATAACACAACATCCCTGGAAGGTAATAAAACCCCATATATAACACAACATCCCTGGAAGGTAATAAAACCCCATATATAACACAACATCCCTGGAGGGTAGTAAAACCCCATATATAACACAACATCCCTGGAAGGTAATAAAACCCCATATATAACACAACATCCCTGGAAGGTAATAAAACCCCATATATAACACAACATCCCTGGAGGGTAATAAAACCCCATATGTAACACAACATCCCTGGAGGGTAGTAACATCCCATATATAACACAACATCCCTGGAGGGTAATAAAACCCCATATATAACACAACATCCCTGGAAGGTAATAAAACCCCATATATAACACAACATCCCTGGAGGGTAATAAAACCCCATATATAACACAACATCCCTGGAAGGTAATAAAACCCCATATATAACACAACATCCCTGGAAGGTAATAAAACCCCATATGTAACACAACATCCCTGGAGGGTAATAAAACCCCATATATAACACAACATCCCTGGAAGGTAATAAAACCCCATTTATAACACAACACAACATCCCTGGAGGGTAATAAAACCCCATATGTAACACAACATCCCTGGAGGGTAGTAAAACCCCATATATAACACAACATCCCTGGAAGGTAATAAAACCCCATATGTAACACAACATCCCTGGAAGGTAATAAAACCCCATATATAACACAACACAACATCCCTGGAAGGTAATAAAACCCCATATATAACACAACATCCCTGGAGGGTAATAAAACCCCATTTATAACACAACACAACATCCCTGGAGGGTAATAAAACCCCATATGTAACACAACATCCCTGGAGGGTAGTAAAACCCCATATATAACACAACATCCCTGGAAGGTAATAAAACCCCATATGTAACACAACATCCCTGGAAGGTAATAAAACCCCATATATAACACAACATCCCTGGAAGGTAATAAAACCCCATATATAACACAACATCCCTGGAGGGTAGTAAAACCCCATATATAACACAACATCCCTGGAGGGTAATAAAACCCCATATATAACACAACATCCCTGGAGGGTAATAAAACCCCATATATAACACAACATCCCTGGAGGGTAATAAAACCCCATATATAACACAACATCCCTGGAGGGTAATAAAACCCAATATATAACACAACATCCCTGGAGGGTAATAAAACCCCATATATAACACAACATCCCTGGAAGGTAATAAAACCCCATATGTAACACAACATCCCTGGAGGGTAGTAAAACCCCATACACAACACAACATCCCTGGAGGGTAGTTAAACCCCATACACAACACAACATCCCTGGAGGGTAGTAAAACCCCATACACAACACAACATCCCTGTCAGGATTTGGCCAGGGTTGTTCCGTTTTTTGGTCACTAGATGCCCCCATTGTGCCTTTTGACCTTTTGTTTTCCCTTGATCCCCATTATTATTTGCACCTGTGCCTCGTTTCCCCTGATTGTATTTAAACCCTTTGTTTTCCTCTGTTCTTTGCTCTGTGTTTGTATGTTAGCACCCAGCCCTAGTACTCTGAGAACTCTTGTTGATCCCGGTGGACTCTCTTGTGGAATTCTGTTTTTTTGTTCTTGTTTTTTTTTTTTTTTGAGTATCTTTTGAGGCTTTTTGTGCTTTACCTTCCACCTTGTGGATTTACCTTTTTTGTCTTGGAGGATTACCTTTGTTCTTGTAGGATTCCTTTTGAGGTCGTGGAGTTACATGTTTTCCTGAAGAACTTCACTTTTTACTTCATTAAATACACCGTCTCAAGTACTGCTGTGTCTGCCTCAGCTTCTGGGTTCTGCCGACTATTCGTGGCTCAGTTGGTTAAGTGACTGTTTCTCACTCCGGAGACCCGGGTTCGTAACCGGGTCCTGACAATCCCTGGAGGGTAATAAAACCCCATACACAACACAACATCCCTGGAGGGTAGTAAAACCCCATATATAAAACAACACAACATCCCTGGAGGGTAGTAAATCCCCAAAACATGAAAGGAATTCATATTTGACAGTTATGGAAGGTTCACCTGTTGGACATGTTGTGAGATGCTGTCCACAAGGATCTCCTGCCCAGCACAGACAAGGCATAGCACAGAGTGACCAGAGGGGAGTCCTCGTCACAGTCCACAGGCTGGCAAAACACAAGGGTCAAAGGCCATCAGTGTTCACATCCTCTGAAATGACCAGCAGCAAGGAAACCAAAGGTACAACATGGGGTCATCAAGACTGCAGGTCTTGATGGGCCCTGTCTTTTCCCCTGACCACATGACCTTATCAGGAAGCATGAACTAGTTCCTAGAGTTTTCTTGACCATGAAAAATGAACTAGACAAGGGCCTGGAGTTTTCCTTACCACATGCATTATTGTACTGTGCATTGCAATCTCACATCTCCACTCACCTCCTCCAGTTTGTTGGCACAGTACTGGATCCACTCCAGATAGATGTTACAGAAGCTGGCCCTGGTGATGCCCTGGAGGCAGTGGACGTAGTCCTCGTCTATCTTAATGCTGAACACGGCCGGGTCTCTCTCTATGTGGTGCCACTTGGTGTAGGACACCAGAGCCTTCGTGATAGAGGGATCCTTGATCCACGTCTGTAGTTTCAGGGACTGGATCAGGTAGTAGATTATGCTCTAGTGGTGAAACAATAGGGAATAAGTATTGATGATGAAATATATATTTTTATTGCCTACTCCTCGCTTGCAAAGGTTTTGAAGCTCAGCAGTTAAGCTCAGACTTAATTGCGTTTGAAATAAAAGCAGTAATGAATTACAAAGATGTTGAAAGTATAAAAATAAATGAATATTAAACTGCTTAGATCATAGGTTAAATTCAAATTCAAGTCTTTATTGTCTGTTACATTTCCATAAGACGTCAAAAGGTCTACAACCTTCAGATAGTAGCTGACGAGCAGTTTGCACAGGTCGTACACCTGCAGCATGGTGGCAGCGTTGTTCTCGCTGATGCTGTAGCCCTCCAGCAGGTACTTGGTGGTGGTGACCTCCCAGGCCAGCCATCGCAGGTTGAAGGCAGCGTTGCAGGACAGGACGTTTGGCAGGTAGCCCGGCTCACAGCAGCAACAGGAATCGTCCTCCTCCACCCCCTCAGTGATGGTCTCTACCTCCCTCTGCTGGCAGTATGTACCTGGGGAGGAGGAGAAGGGGAAAGGAGATACCTTGTCAGTAGCACAACTGAATACAATAAACCAAAATGTGTTTTCCGCATTTAACCCAACCCCTCTGAATCAGAAGGAGAAGGACCACAGACCATCATGTTAATGGTGATTGTATGTCAGTGGTCGAGATGTTGGGCTTATGATTATTAGAAAACAATTTCAAAGAAAATGTAATACATTTAAGAAACTTGTAACATTCAACACAGTCAAGATATTTCCCATATCAGTAGATTGATCATAGCCACAGAGTACTTACAGGTATATAGAGTGCAACAGGAAAATAGGAAAATATTCAGACCCCTTGACTTTTTCCACATTTTGTTAGGTTCTAAAATTTATGAAATTGTTTTTCCCCTCATTAATCTACACACAATAATCCATAATAACTAAGCCAAAAAAGTTGAGACATTTTTGCTAATTTATTTTAAAAAACTGAAATATAACATTTACATAAGTATTCAGACCCTTTACTCAGTACTTTGTTGAAGCATCTTCGGCAGCGATTACAACCTCAAGTTTTCTTGGGTACAACGCTACAAGCTTGGCACACCTGTAATTGGTTTCTCCCAATCTTCTATCCAGATCCTCTCAAGCGCTGTCAGGTTGGGAGCGTTGCTGCACAGCTATTTTCAGGTCACTCCACAGATGTTCGAGCTCTGGCTGGGCCACTCAAGGGCATTTAGAGACTTGTCCTAAAACCACTCCTTTATTGTCTTGGTTGTGTGCTTATGGTCGTTGTACATTGCTCCGTTCATCATTCCCTCGATCCTGAAAAGTCTCCCAGTCCTTGCAGCTAAAAAACATCCCCACAGCATGATGTCGCTACCAACATTCTACACAATAAGGATGGTGCTAATTTCCCTCCGGACTTGACGCTTGGCATTCAGGCCAAAGAGGTGCATTTTGGCAAACTCCAAACTTTAGGTGCCTTTTGGCAAACTCAAAGCAAGCTGTCATTTGCCTTCTGGCCACTCTACCATAAAGGCCTGATTGGTGGAGTGATGCAGAGACTGTTGTCCTTCTGGAAGGTTCTCCCATCTCCACAAAGGAACTCTAGAGCTATGTCAGAATGACCATCGGGTTCTTGGTCACCTCACTGACCAATGCCCTCCCCGATTGCTCAGTTTGGCCCGGGCAGCCAGCCAAAAGTCTTGGTGGTTCCAAAGTCTTGGTACCCTTCCCCAGATCTGTTGTCAGCACAAACCTGTCTTGGAGCTCTATGGACAATTCCTTTGACCTCATGGCTTAGTTTATGCTCTGACATGCACTGTCAACTGTGGGACCTTATATAGATAGGTGTGTGCCTTTCTAAATCATGTCCAATCAATTGAATTGATCCAATCAAGTTGTAGAAACATCTCAAGGATGATCAATGGAAACAGGATGTACCTGAGCTCATAGCAAAGGGTCTGAATACTTATGTAAATAATAAATTATACATTTGCAAAAATTTAGAAAAACCTGTTTGCACTTCGTCATTATGGGGTACTATGTGTAGATTGCTGAGCTGAGGATTATAAAAAAATTTAAATCCATTTTGTAACAAAATGTGTAACACTCAAGGGGTCTGAATACTTTCCGAAGGCAGTGTAGGTGTATATAGCACTGGGTGTGGTATAGTGCTCCTCATTGTGTATTAGTCAGTATCTGACCTCTGAACTCCAAGCCTCGGAGCTGGAAGGTGACCAGGCCGTTGCCAATCTCGATGAGGTGAACGAAGGCGTTAAGGTAGTCAGAGGCCAGGATGAAGCAGTCTCCAGAGCTGTAGTTCCCCCAACGGCCCAGCATCAGGTCACCACACAGAGAGTGCTGCAGAGAGCATGTCAGATACTCATAGAAGATGGAGTTCAGGTTGTTGTCATCATATCCTGGAGGAATACAAGTTTATGTAAAATACACTGATTGACATGACCAACAAAACAACATGTATTAACCATGAGAAAATCATTGTCGAGTTGAGAAATTAGAAATCAGCTTCTCCGGTTAATGTTAATTAGGGAGGATAACATGATCATGTTTATTAAATAAATGTAATATTTTACCTGTCTCTTTATCAACCTGAGATACCAGTCTGCTATTGGCGTTGTCAATACGTTTGGTGCTGCAAAATGGTACCAAACCAAGATTAGGGAGACAGTACATTAATTCACATACAACAAACAAGTCTAACATACAATAGAGAGCATTCTGGTTTCTTCTTAGGACCTTTGTTAGTTATAGTTAAAATAGTTATATAAATCCTCAACAATAACTCAGTGACTGGAGTAGAGGTGCTAGACTATGTGTCTACGCCGAGACCACTTCGCTGATAGCTGAGTGTATGACATCATCTCTGACACGGAAATGTCCTTATATGGATGTCAACAGGGGCTCTAGGAGGCCACTTGCATATTTTCTGAGTATATTAGAAACAGACTAACAATTGATTATTGACAGTGACCTCACTCAATGGTTTGGTCATAGACTCAAACTGATTTGGACGTCCCTCATCTTGTCCCATCTCTGAGGCTGGATAGATGGGGGGCCATCGACACACTGTGGTCGTTTAAGGGCATATTGCCAGATTCAGACAATAAGCCGTTTTTCTACTTACCCAGTGTCAGATGAACTCATATGCTACAGTACCTGTAGACTTTCAGTCATTGCTCTAACACTAGTTAGCATTTTCTAGTTAAACTACCTCTAACTTCCTTCATACTGCATGCAGAAACATTAAAATGGTATCCACAGGTTCATCGGACTCTGGGGAAGTAGTTAATCTTGCAGTATCCCTTTAAGGTAAATGTTTTAAAGGGCTTAATTGTGCTTTATCTCATGCTGTGGGCGATGAAAGGTCATTACTTGTAGTTCCTCTCCCAGAACTTGACGGGCCGCGGGTAGGAGGTGATGAAGATGGCGCTGCCCAGGAAGGGGCTGAGAGGAGAGTAGAACAGAGTTGTGATGAACGTCTGCAGCAGCAACATAGCTGAGTCTGTGCTGCATCATGAAGGAGAACCCCCACAACCAAGGTACAACCAACAGGTTTACCATACTCACATACCTGCTGTCAAATTCGCTGTCACAGTTTCAGTCAGAGCAACGTCAAAACATGTGGAAGCATGTGTAGTTCATACACACGTCAAAACCAAAGGATACGAGGCACAGCGAAGGGCTGAGCGAACGCGTGGAAGGCACTGACCCATGCGATCTGCCACAGTGCCATGTAAACCATGATGAAGTTGAGCTTGTGAAGCAGATCGCTGAGCTGTAGAGGAACAAATACCTGCTGTGAGTCACTGACAGACAACAAAGAGAGTTCTTTTTTAGATCCTAAAAATAAATCCAAGATAATCAAAAGAAAGGCCACTCTACATACAGAGCAGCTGTGTCTGCTGCTTCACAGACCCCGAATAATACTATTGTACATTTTTTAAATCAATTGTAGGAAGTTTGGGAACCGCAGCCATAGTGAGTTGCATTAATTTCCCTATTTTATGATATTCAGAGGTCTTTATTGGGAGAGTGTGTACCAGTCTCTGGTCACGTCACAGACTGACCTTGTGGAAGACAATGGACATAATAAAAAAAGTCCAGCAGAAAGGTTTCAGAGGCTCTGCTGCAGTCAAACTCGAAGAAGACGATAGTGAAGATGAGTGACGAACTGGAAGCTGGGATTGCAGAAGGAGGCGCGGAGGAGCTTCATCCCAGCAATTGTCATCAACAAGACATCACAGCTGGAGCGAGACACAGAGACCTGAGCAACTCAGGCGCACAGACGGGACACAGCGGAGCAAAGCAAAGGGGTGACATGGAGGGAGAGGGAGGCAGGGGAGACAAATGCACCAATACTAGCTAATATTGTATATACAACACACATTCTTCCCTAGCAAAGGTCATGCATAGTGACTGACAAAGTGATTTTTCTTTGATTGATGAAGGTACTCAGGGTTTTGCTTCACCTCCAACATGCACAGAGGGGAGTGGTGGAGGGGAGGAGAGTGGTGGAGACCAAGGTTATTATAGTAATCAAAAACTGACACTGAAATGAAAAAGAATCATGAAAAAACGATTTTGTAATCGGAAATAAAATCATTAACAAACCTGTTTGAAAAACTAAAATGATACTGAAACTATTATCTTTGACTCAAATGAAATAAAACCATCATGAATTATGTCCTTTTCTATGTATTTTTTAAAACTTTGGGCAAAAATCAAATAGGTTTTTCAAGCTTTTTTCTAATGGGGGTTTTAAGCCTCTGAATCTGGCAGGTAAAAGCTGCCAGTAGGTGTCGATGTTTCAAATAGGCCTAGCATCACTATCACTAGCTATCAAAAGTTAGGGAAGAAATCTTCCACTTTCTAAACACTAAAACTAAACACTAAATAATATCAAAACAAAATAACCTTGGTGAAGACTATATAGTATAAACCTGTGAAGAACTGTGTGATTCTGGACAATGGTTTCCCCAGGTGCTACAGTACATGAAGATTGGCATTTTAAGCTAATCGAATAAGTGGGACAGAGGCAAGTTTAAAGTATTTCACACTGTCTACCTGGAAAAATATTAACTCTACATTCTAAACAGAATGTTAGACAGATTATCTAAACAAACTGGTTTTAAACTGAAAATGGTTCTTAGAAGACCTGAGTCAAATACTTGATTTAGTCTCGATACAATGGAACCCCTGGAATAGTTCCAAAAGTGGAAACCCCAAGCTAAACCCAGAGCACCTCAAACGGGATTTGTTCTGACATTCGTGATTTATTGTTTCTAGTGTTTGATTATTATAGTATATGTTTGACATTTGTTATGCACTGTTGGAGCTAGTAACACAATTATTTCGCTGCACCCTCATATGTCAAACTGTGTATGTGACCAATAAACCCTCTGTAACATCTGCCAAACTGTGTATGTGACCAATAAACCCTCTGTAACATCTGCCAAACTGTGTATGTGACCAATAAACCCTCTGTAACATCTGCCAAACTGTGTATGTGACCAATAAACCCTCTGTAACATCTGCCAAACTATGTATGTGACCAATAAACCCTCTGTAACATCTGCCAAACTGTGTATGTGACCAATAAACCCTCTGTAACATCTGCCAAACTGTGTATGTGACCAATAAACCCTCTGTAACATCTGCCAAACTATGTATGTGACCAATAAACCCTCTGTAACATCTGCCAAACTGTGTATGTGACCAATAAACCCTCTGTAACATCTGCCAAACTGTGTATGTGACCAATAAACCCTCTGTAACATCTGCCAAACTATGTATGTGACCAATAAACCCTCTGTAACATCTGCCAAACTGTGTATGTGACCAATAAACCCTCTGTAACATCTGCCAAACTGTGTATGTGACCAATAAACCCTCTGTAACATCTGCCAAACTGTGTATGTGACCAATAAACCCTCTGTAACATCTGCCAAACTGTGTATGTGACCAATAAACCCTCTGTAACATCTGCCAAACTGTGTATGTGACCAATAAACCCTCTGTAACATCTGCCAAACTGTGTATGTGACCAATAAACCCTCTGTAACATCTGCCAAACTATGTATGTGACCAATAAATGTTGATTTGGATTAGTTTTACTTTCAATTTGACCCAGGTCTGGACCTTGGTGTCAGGAGTATGTGTTGAATTTGACCCAGGTCTGGGTCTTGGTGTCAGGAGTATGTGTTGAATTTTACCCAGGTCTGGACCTTGGTGTCAGGAGTATGTGTTGAATTTGACCCAGGTCTGGGTCTTGGTGTCAGAGACAGAAAGGAGAAAAGGAACTCACTGGATGCCTAGCTTCTTTCGGTGACTGAGTGAGAAGCCATCATTGGTGAGCGCACTCAGAATGATGGCTGGGTAAACAACGTATTTCTCAAAACACAGCAGGCCAACGTACAGACGCTCAAACCACATCAACTGAGCATTGTCTGGAAAATGAAATCAACTTTAATCACAAAACGCAAGAGCTGTTCATTATATTTGAAGCATTTGACACATATTTATAGTCCTTCTTTGCATATGAATATGGATCAATGCATGCATTGGTTTTGGATTTTAAGAGGGGGAATGAAAACTGATATAAATGGGAAATAACCTAAAAGCAACTTCAGACAAAGATGAAGGCACAGAGAGGCGGTGCCCCAAATAACTGGGCCCACATATGTGTATAGAACTGTAGGCTTTTAAATGTAGTGTTTCATCAAATGTTCAATAAAATATGGTATAGACACAAAGGGCCTACTGTAGGAAAGAACACATTGTGTCAGAAAACATTTCAAACATCCAATACATAAGCCAGGACTAACCTCTGGGCTCATACTGGGAGTACTCATTGCTCTTTAGTACTGGGTGAGAGATCCAGAGCCAAGGGTGGTGCTTCCGTAACTGAGGTATGAGATAGTGGGTGACAAAGCCCACAGTCCCTGCCAGAGCATACAGTACTATGGTCACAAAGGGCTGTGGAGAGAAAGGGAGATATGGAGAGAAGGAGAAAGAGGGGGTGAGAGAGGGGGAATGAGAGAAGAGAGGGGAGAGAGAAAGGGTGGAGAGAGAGGCGGAGAGAGAGAGAGAAAGAGAGAGAAAGTGGGCGAGAAAGAGAGAGGAAGCAAAAGGGAGAGAGAGGGAGAGATAGAGAAAGAGAGAGAGGTGGAGAGAAAGGGGGAGAGTGAGGTGGAGAGGGAGGGAGAGGGAGGTGGAGAGGGGGAGGGAGAGAAAGGGAGAGAGAGAGAGAGAGAGAGAGAGAGAGAGAGAGAGAGAGAGAGAGAGAGAGAGAGAGAGAGAGAGAGAGAGAGAGAGAGAAAGAGAGAGAGAAAGAGAGAGAGAGAAGAGAGAAAGAAAGAGAAAGAGAGAGAGAAGAGAGAAAGAAAGAGAGAGAGAAAAAGAGAAAGAGAGAGAGAGAGAGAGAGTAGAGAGAGAGAGAGAAAGAGAAAGAGAGAGAGAAAGAGAGAGAAAGAGAGAGAGAAAGAGAGAGAAAGAGAGAGAGAAAGACAGAGAAAGAGAGAGAGAAAGAGAAAGAGAGAGTAGAGAGAGAGAGAGAGAGAGAGAGAGAGAGAGAGAGAGAGAGAGAGAGAGAGAGAGAGAGAGAGAGAGAGAGAGAGAGAGAGAGAGAGAGAGAGAGAGAGAGAGAAAGACAGAGAAAGAGAGAGAGAGAAAGAGAAAGAGAGAGAGAAAGAGAGAGAGAAAGAGAGAGAAAGAGAGAGAGAAAGACAGAGAAAGAGAGAGAGAAAGAGAAAGAAAGAGAGAAAGAGAGAAAGAGAGAGAGAGCGCCAGGGTGGTTGACTGAATACCAAACCGATGCCAAAACACTTTATTTACGACACCACAGTAATTATTTCCTGATGAAACAACATTGTTTTATGACGCAAGACATTTATGATACATAGTTTAGGGATGGTGTTTAGCGGTAGGAAACCCACCTTTAGGGACAGGAAGACCGTGCTTGAAGTAATAGCAAAGGTTAAAATGTAGGCAATGGAGCAGACCACAAGATCCGAAAGAAGAATCTCCTTCTGCAAAAGCAAATAATCCAATATCACAACAGGATGTAATAGTGTGTTAAAGTCAAACTAAAACGGGGGACAGCGTTTGAGTGGAACAAATCCATTTAGAAGTATAGGAGACAATGCAAGTCTCTTGACTTACCACTGAATTCATGAGCTTCTCGGGAAGAGGGTCCTTGATGTCTTCTGAGTCTTCCCCCTCTTCCTCACTGTCCACAAGAGTGGGCATCAGAGACCTGTCGTGGTCAACAAAGGAGAATGTCTTTGCACTACCACCTCTCATAAAGTCAGCATGTTAGCAGGCATTACATTAGGAGGAGGATTAGGCAGCTTACATCAGTACAGTCGGGTCACTGTTCTGCCCACTCAGATGGTAGGAGAGAGCCACCAGCAAGCCACAGAACCCAGAGAACAAGGCTGGGATGTGCTGTTCATCCCAGGGCTTCTTCAGAATAGAATAGAATCCAATAGAAATATTGATAATGGCACCTAGGCAGAACATCTATTTTAAAATGTTGACGGCCAACCATCCTCTATAAAAACAGAGAACTGTAAATGGTTGCCTCATTCAGGCCTAATATTTGTATGGACACTTTGCTTTCCTGCAGGCATAGTGGCATACCTTTTCCCATCAGAGAGCCTTCTTAAGTCTATTTACAATGTTTGACTTAAACCCGTCTTACCAGCAGTTTGGAATACTAAATAATCACCCAAGCAGAACAGCGCTTTCACTAGTCTGGAGGAAGAGAGAGCTGCTACCCCAAAAGCTATTTGATTTCGCATGCTTGACTTAGCGGCCTCTGCAGCAAGAAACTGTTCTGTCGCAGTGCAAAGCATATCCTCCAAGTAATCATACACACGCTTCTCAACAATGAATTCAACCCTACCTTCAGAGCTCCAAAACAGAACCCGTACACGTACAGCAAAGATAATGCCGTCAGACTACGGAATATGCTGTACACTGCTGAGTGGAGTCCAGTTGCAGCTGACACAGGAAGTGGATACACAGGCATCAGGTTGAGGCGTAAGACTTTGGTGGTACAGTATGCGTTAGTTCATGATATTATGAAGATCAACGTTAACAGAGAAGAGAGTGCCACTCACCTGTTCCACCAAAGAAATGAATGTCTATTTGTTCTATCAGGTAAATCATAAAGGTGTTGATTTGTGGGAACAGGCCAAGGAGAAATGTGATAGGAAAGCAGAAGGTGAGGCCTGTGAAACATGAAACAGACAGGACTTTACAATTCAGATTTTATCATGAAAAAAAGCCCCCACCTCATCTAAAATAATTTCCTTGAGGTGACTGGAAATGGTCATAGAAATGATTTACTGTATGTGACTAACCCACTAAAATGTCTCTCGGGAATGTGAGAGCATCTGCTGATACTATGGTGATGCCATATACAGTGGACACAGGCAGGTCCTTCCTTCTTAACATCTGTTCCAGAATCCAAATAAGGCCACAGAAGATACAGAAATAAGCTGCCCGGCTGTAGACAACAATCTGATTGTGTCCCTGGAAAACATCAAGAGGGGACAGAAATTAAGCAGAGAAACCTCGAATCGTCTACTTGGAAAAAACGTGGATACTAAACAACCAGCGAAAATGTATCTTCACACTTTTAGAACACAGTATGTTCCACTTAGACTCACATGTGTTGGCGAGGCTGCATCAGGTTGCACACTGTAATACAAACAATTTGTTTCAAGCGTTATTAATGTGACTAACTGATACAGTCGATGACTGACAGAGAAATGTTTCCATCAGTAATGTGTCAGATAAGAAGTACTTAGCTAAAGTGAAATGGGCGGGGCAGTTAAATGGACGGGGCAGTGAAATGGGCGGGGCAGTGAAATGGGCAGGGCAGTGAAATGGGCAGGGCAGTGAAGCCTGGGCAGCGAGACCCTGGGTCTCGACCCCGCCCTGTGCAACTGGGTACTGGACTTCCTGACGGGCCGCCCCCAGGTGGTAAGGGTAGGCAACAACATCTCCACCCCGCTGATCCTCAACACTGGATCAGCGGGGTGATCCTCAACACTGGGGCCCCACAAGGGTGCGTTCTGAGCCCTCTCCTGTACTCCCTGTTCACCCACGACTGCATGGCCACGCACGCCTCCAACTCAATCATCAAGTTTGCGGACGACACAACAGTGGTAGGCTTGATTACCAACAACGACGAGACGGCCTACAGGGAGGAGGTGATGGCCCTTGGAGTGTGGTGTCAGGAAAATAACCTCACACTCAGCGTCAACAAAACTAAGGAGATGATTGTGGACTTCAGGAAACAGCAGAGGGAACACCCCCCTATCCACATCGATGGAACAGTAGTTGAGAGGGTAGCAAGTTTTAAGTTCCTCGGCATACACTTCACAGACAAACTGAATTGGTCCACTCACACAGACAGCATCGTGAAGAAGGCGCAGCAGCGCCTCTTCAACCTCAGGAGGCTGAAGAAATTTGGCTTGTCACCAAAAGCACTCACAAACTTCTACAGATGCACAATCGAGAGCATCCTGGCGGGTTGTATCACGGCCTGGTACGGCAACTGCTCCACCCACAACCGTAAGGCTCTCCAGAGGGTAGTGAGGTCTGCACAACGCATCACCGGGGGCAAACTACCTGCCCTCCAGGACACCTACACCACCCGATGTTACAGGAAGGCCATAAACATCATCAAGGACATCAACCACCCGAGCCACTGCCTGTTCACCCCGCTATCATCCAGATGGCGAGGTCAGTACAGGTGCATCAAAGCTGGGACCGAGAGACTGAAAAACAGCTTCTATCTCAAGGCCATCAGACTGTTAAACAGCCACCACTAACATTGAGTGGCTGCTGCCAACACACTGACACTGACACGGACTCAACTCCAGCCACTTTAATAATGGGAATTGATGGGAAATGATGTAAATATATCACTAGCCACTTTAAACAATGCTACCTTATATAATGTTACATACCCTACATTATTCATCTCATATGCATATGTATATACTGTACTCTATATCATCGACTGCATCCTTATGTAATACATGTATCACTAGCCACTTTAACTATGCCACTTTGTTTACATACTCATCTCATATGTATATACTGTACTCGATACCATCTACTGTATCTTGCCTATGCTGCTCTGTACCATCACTCATTCATATATCTTTATGTACATATTCTTTATCCCCTTACACTGTGTATAAGACAGTAGTTTTGGAATTGTTAGATGATTACTTGTTGGTTATTATTGCATTGTCGGAACTAGAAGCACAAGCATTTCGCTACACTCGCATTAACATCTGCTAACCATGTGTATGTGACAAATACAATTTGATTTGATTTGATTTTGATTTGAAAGTATGTGGTAGGGCAGTGACAATGGCATGGTCTTCTCACACCCTATCACCGATCTGAATTCTGTCAACACAGATAAACAATAATTACAATTGATTAGGCCTTATCCCTTGTTACAAAAATAGATACCTTCCTTACCTTTAACAACGAGTACTGGCAGCTAGCGATGACCACGCAGAACTGGAAAACCCAGATGTCTTTGAAGCAACCGTGGTTGAGCAGGATAAACCCCAGGAAGGCCACCAGGAAGGCCAAGAACACAGCCACTATGTTCTCCACCACATCTTGGTTCCTCAAGGCAAAAATCTAAGTAAAGTCTCCGTCAACAAGTTGATCAATCGCTGAGACACGGAAAAGGAAAGATAGAATAGGGGCCTTTACTCTTACCTGTCCAATAGCGCCAACAAGGTCAGCCGGTCATACAAGATGTTCACCCACTTCCCAGGAAAAAGCTTAAGCTTGTAGTACAGCTTAGGAGAGGGCTTTTCCTGTGTGGAGGTCTCTGACGACTCACCGATCGAGTCCTCCTCCTGTCAGAGGTGCAGTTCAGGTTGCAGTGTAAAAGAGATCTCAATAACACTTTAATGTAATCTTTAGTCATAAGGGTTACATAACATTGACATAGATTAAACTGTCATGACTGTTTGTTTCAGCTTATGACAACTGACTACACACTGTCAAGGCACAGATCATGTTTAGATCAGTTCTCATACAGCTACAACATTTCAGTAATAATCATCAGTGCATTTCACCCAATGTATTTCCTGTCTATCAATCAACTTTCAGCAATGTGCAGCTGGCATTATATCCCTTAACGGCCATCCGATAACTCAAACGCGTTTGCATGTTCTGTGAATCATATACTGTGAATTAGCTGCTGAGAGGGACGGTGAGCTATGTGATGTCTGAGCCAGGCAGACAGATCGTGTTCTGCTCACAGAGTCACTATAGTGTAGGATACCCCAACTGGAGGCACGCGGGTTTCAAGCAATTTGAAATGATTATTGTTTTAGTAAAATATTAGATCTGTTTGGGCTTCTTGCGGTCAATTTGCAGTCTATAAATTATTTGTAATTATGTTGTGGCGTGCTGACCATCTGCTCAAGAAACAATCAGCCCGTGGCTGAATCCCAGCTATAGTGTGATGAATGGCCAGCACTCTGATTTGCAGTGCTGAGTCAGACCACTGCTTGGCCTTGGCTGTCTGCACCCACTGTCTGGGACGAATAGTGGTTTATGGGTGGAGTGGGGAGAGGGGGGGGAGTGAAGGGTTGGAGGATGGGTAACGTCACTTGGAAAATTGTGTAAGGGGGAAGGGGAGGAGGAATGGGTGGAGGGGAAGAAGGGAGGGGGAGAAAGGGGTGTGGTCACCTGAAAGATTTCGGGGTGCGTTCTCCGAGGCTGGAGCCTGTGTGCAGGGATGATGCAGCGCTGGAAGGGGCAGTCTGTGTGTGGGCCCGCCAGCTCGTCCTGGTACTCCGAGTTGGAGGAAGTGGACAGGAGATCACTGGGTACACGACAAGGACGACATGTAAAGGCAAATGAAGTTTTAAAAGTCCATATTATGGCAAGAACAGGAAAGGAAGACCCAGAGTTACCTCTGCTGCAGAGGATAAGTTCATTACAGTTAACTGCACCTCGTGTTGCAGTACAAAAATAAATGTTTCGCAGAGTTCAAGTAACAAACACATCTCAAAATCAACTGTTCAGAGGAGACCGCATGAATCAGGCCTTCATGGTCGAATTGCTGTATAGAAATGAGTACTAAAGGACAACAATAATAAGAAGAGACTTGCTTGGGCCAAGAAACACGAGCAATGGACATTAGACTGGTGGAAAGTATTGAGAAGGTGGTGTGATGATGTGGGGGTGTTTTGATGGTGACACCATCTCTGATTTATTTAGAATTGAAGGCACTTAACCAGAATGGCTACAGCACTCTGCAGCAATACACCATCCCATCTGGTTTGCACTTAGTGGGCCTATCATTTGTTTTTCAACAGAACAATGACCAAAATCAAACCTCCAGGCTGTGTAAGGGCTATTTGACAGAGGAAAGTGATGGAGTGCTGCATCAGATGACTTGGCCTCACCCGACCTCAACCCAATTGAGATGGATTGGGATGAGTTGGACCGCAGAGTGAAGGAAAATCAGCTAACAAGTGCTCAGCACTTGTGGGAACTCCTTCAATACAGTTGGAAAAGCATTTCAGGTGACTACCTCATGAAGCTGGTTGAGAGAATGCCAAGAGTGTGCAAAGCCTTCATCAAGGCAAAGGGTGGCTACTTTGAAGAATCTAAAATCTAAAATATATTTTAATTTGTGAATCACTTGTTTGGTTGCTACATGATTCCAAATGTGTTATTTCATAGTTTTGATGTCTCACTATTATTCTACAATGTAGAAAATAGTAAAAATAAAGAAAAACCCTTGAATGAGTAGGTGTCTCCAAACTTTTCACTGGTAATATATATACAAAGTAAAATAATAAAATAAAATGTTGTCACATGCGTCGAATATAACAGGTGTAGACTTTACCATTAAATGCTTACTTACAAGCCCTTAACCAACAATGCAGTTCAAGAAATAGAGTGAAGAAAATATTTACTAAATATCCTAAAGTAAAAATAAAATAAAAAGTAAGATAATAAAATAACAATACCAAAGCTAGATACAGGGGGGGTACAGGTACCGAGTCAATGTGGTACAGGTCCAGGTTAGTCCAGGTAATATGTACATGTAGGTAGGGGTAAAGTGACTATGCATAGATAATAAACAGTGAGTAGCAGCAGTGTAAAACCTAAGGGAGAGGGGGTGTCAATGTAAATAGTCCATTTGATTAATTGTTCAGCAGTCTTGTGGCTTGGGGGTAGAAGCTGTTAAGGAGCTATCATGACTTCTACCGAAGTCGAAGCCTATCCTTGTTCGGGGGGTGCTCGGCGGTCGACGTCACCGGTCTTCATTGATCCATTTTTCATTTTCCATTGGTTTTGTCTTGTCTTCCTACACACCTGGTTTAAATCCCATGCATTACCTGTTGTGTATTTAACCCTCTGTTTCCCCTCATGTCTTTGTCAGAGATTGTTTGTTATTCAGTGTTGTGTTGGTTTTTGTATTGGTCTGCGACGGGTCCTCGTACCCACTTTATTTATTGTTACATTTAGTGTTTGGAGTATGTTTCTTTTATTTGTTATTAAATACTCCATTTCACTCAGTTTGATTCTCCTGCGCCTGACATCCCTGCCACCTATACACACGACTATGACAGGAGCCTTTTGGGCCTTGACGGTACCGCTTGCTGTGCGGTACCCGAGAGAACACTCTATGACTTGGGTGACTGGAGTCTTTGACAAGTCACCCAAATCCCATGAGATATGCCTACAATATATAATTGTACGTATGCCGTTTTGAAGCCATTTGTATGTATGAATGACTGGGTTCAACTCCAGGTACAGTATGTCAAATAAAATTGTATCTGTCACATGCTTCATAAACAACAGTTGTAGACTAGTGAAATGCTTACTTATGGGTCCTTTTCCAATAATGCATTTTTATTTTATTTTGTACTTTTACCACTTTTTTTCTCTCCAATTGGTAGTTAGGGTCTTGTCCCATCGCTGCAACTCCCCTACGGACTTGGGAAAGGCGAAGGTCGAGAACCAATCGTCCTTCGAAACACGACCGCATGTCATGCCTTGGTCATTGTATTTTGTGTTTTTGTTATATGTTTGGGTTGGCCAGGGTGTGACATGGGTTTATATGTTGTTTTTCATATTGGGGTTTGTAGTATTTGGGATCGCGGCTGATTAGGGGTGTTGTATAGGCTTGGCTGCCTGAGGCGATTCTCAATCAGTCAGGTGATTCTCGTTGTCTCTGATTGGGAACCGTATTTAGGCAGCCTGAGTTTCGCTTTGTATTTCGTGGGTGATTGTTCCTGTCTTTGTGTATTATTCACCAGATAGGCTGTAATTAGTTTCACGTTCCGTTTGTTGTTTTCGTCTTTCAGTTATTTCATGTACCGCGATTCTTTCATTAAAGTCATGAGTAACCAACACACTGCATTTCTGTCCGACTCTCTTCTTTCAACAGACGAACGCCGTTACACCGCAGTGCTTCTTGACACACTGCTCACTTAACCCAGAAGCCAGCCGCACCAATGTGTCGGTGGAAACACCTTCCAGCTGGCAACCGAAATCAGCTTGCAGGCACCCGACCAGTCACAAGGAGTCGCTAGAGGGACAAGGAAATTTCGCCCCCTTATGTGTCTCTGGAAACGTCCGGTTGTGACACAGCCTGGGATCAAACCCGGGTCTGTAGTGACGTCTTTAAGCACTGCGATGCAGTATCTTGGACCACTGTGTCACTCGGGAGGCCCCCAACAATGCATGGTTAAGATAAAGATATAAAATAGAAATGTGCACGAGGAATAAATACACAGTGAATAATGAATAATTGAGGTAGCTATGTACATTTACATACATTTAAGTCATTTAGCAGACGCTCTTATCCAGAGCGACTTACAAATTGGTGCATTCACCTTATGACATCCAGTGGGACAGTCACTTAACAATAGTGCATCTAAAACTTAGGGGGGTGGGGTGAGAGGGATTACTTAACCTATCCTAGGTATTCCTTAAAGAGGTGGGGTTTCAGGTGTCTCCGGAAGGTGGTGATTGACTCCGCTGTCCTGGCGTCGTGAGGGAGTTTGTTCCACCATTGGGGGGCCAGGGCAGCGAACAGTTTTGACTGGGCTGAGCGGGAGCTGTACTTCCTCAGTGGTAGGGAGGCGAGCAGGCCAGAGGTGGATGAACGCAGTGCCCTTGTTTGGGTGTAGGGCCTGATCAGAGCCTGGAGGTACTGAGGTGCCGTTCCCCTCACAGCTCCGTAGGCAAGCACCATGGTCTTGTAGCGGATGCGAGCTTCAACTGGAAGCCAGTGGAGAGAACGGAGGAGCGGGGTGACGTGAGAGAACTTGGGAAGGTTGAACACCAGACGGGCTGCGGCGTTCTGGATGAGTTGAAGGGGTTTAATGGCACAGGCAGGGAGCCCAGCCAACAGCGAGTTGCAGTAATCCAGACGGGAGATGACAAGTGCCTGGATTAGGACCTGCGCCGCTTCCTGTGTGAGGCAGGGTCGTACTCTGCGGATGTTGTAGAGCATGAACCTACAGGAACGGGCCACCGCCTTGATGTTAGTTGAGAACGACAGGGTGTTGTCCAGGATCACGCCAAGGTTCTTGGCGCTCTGGGAGGAGGACACAATGGAGTTGTCGACCGTGATGGCGAGATCATGGAACGGGCAGTCCTTCCCCGGGAGGAAGAGCAGCTCCGTCTTGCCGAGGTTCAGCTTGAGGTGGTGATCCGTCATCCACACTGATATGTCTGCCAGACATGCAGAGATGCGATTCGCCACCTGGTCATCAGAAGGGGGAAAGGAGAAGATTAATTGTGTGTCGTCTGCATAGCAATGATAAGAGAGACCATGTGAGGTTATGACAGAGCCAAGTGACTTGGTGTATAGCGAGAATAGGAGAGGGCCAAGAACAGAGCCCTGGGGGACACCAGTGGTGAGAGCGCGTGGTGAGGAGACAGATTCTCGCCACGCCACCTGGTAGGAGCGACCTGTCAGGTAGGACGCAATCCAAGCGTGGGCCGCGCCGGAGATGCCCAACTCGGAGAGGGTGGAGAGGAGGATCTGATGGTTCACAGTATCGAAGGCAGCCGATAGATCTAGAAGGATGAGAGCAGAGGAGAGAGAGTTAGCTTTAGCAGTGCGGAGCGCCTCCGTGATACAGAGGAGAGCAGTCTCAGTTGAATGACTAGTCTTGAAACCTGACTGATTTGGATCAAGAAGGTCATTCAGAGAGAGATAGCGGGAGAGCTGGCCAAGGACGGCACGTTCAAGAGTTTTGGAGAGAAAAGAAAGAAGGGATACTGGTCTGTAATTGTTGACATCGGAGGGATCGAGTGTAGGTTTTTTCAGAAGGGGTGCAACTCTCGCTCTCTTGAAGACGGAAGGGACGTAGCCAACGGTCAGGGATGAGTTGATGAGCGAGGTGAGGTAAGGGAGAAGGTCTCCGGAAATGGTCTGGAGAAGAGAGGAGGGGATAGGGTCAAGCGGGCAGGTTGTTGGGCGGCCGGCCGTCACAAGACGCGAGATTTCATCTGGAGAGAGAGGGGAGAAAGAGGTCAGAGCACAGGGTAGGGCAGTGTGAGCAGAACCAGCGGTGTCGTTTGACTTAGCAAACGAGGATCGGATGTCGTCGACCTTCTTTTCAAAATGGTTGACGAAGTCATCTGCAGAGAGGGAGGAGGGGGGAGGGGGCGGAGGATTCAGGAGGGAGGAGAAGGTGGCAAAGAGCTTCCTAGGGTTAGAGGCAGATGCTTGGAATTTAGCGTGGTAGAAAGTGGCTTTAGCAGCAGAGACAGAGGAGGAAAATGTAGAGAGGAGGGAGTGAAAGGATGCCAGGTCCGCAGGGAGGCGAGTTTTCCTCCATTTCCGCTCGGCTGCCCGGAGCCCTGTTCTGTGAGCTCGCAATGAGTCATCGAGCCACGGAGCGGGAGGGGAGGACCGAGCCGGCCTGGAGGATAGGGGACATAGAGAGTCAAGGGATGCAGAGAGGGAGGAGAGGAGGGTTGAGGAGGCAGAATCAGGAGATAGGTGGGAGAAGGTTTGAGCGGAGGGAAGAGATGATAGGATGGAAGAGGAGAGAGTAGCGGGGGAGAGAGAGCGAAGGTTGGGACGGCGCGATACCATCCGAGTAGGGGCAGTGTGGGAGGTGTTGGATGAGAGCGAGAGGGAAAAGGATACAAGGCAGTGGTCGGAGACTTGGAGGGGAGTTGCAGTGAGGTTAGTGGAAGAACAGCATCTAGTAAAGATGAGGTCGAGCGTATTGCCTGCCTTGTGAGTAGGGGGGAAGGTGAGAGGGTGAGGTCAAAAGAGGAGAGGAGTGGAAAGAAGGAGGCAGAGAGGAAAGAGTCAAAGGTAGACGTGGGGAGGTTAAAGTCGCCCAGAACTGTGAGAGGTGAGCCGTCCTCAGGAAAGGAGCTTATCAAGGCATCAAGCTCATTGATGAACTCTCCGAGGGAACCTGGAGGGCGATAAATGATAAGGATGTTAAGCTTGAAAGGGCTAGTAACTGTGACAGCATGGAATTCAAAGGAGGCGATAGACAGATGGGTAAGGGGAGAAAGAGAGAATGACCACTTGGGAGAGATGAGGATCCCGGTGCCACCACCCCGCTGACCAGATGCTCTCGGGGTGTGCGAGAACACGTGGGCGGACGAAGAGAGAGCAGTAGGAGTAGCAGTGTTGTCTGTGGTGATCCATGTTTCCGTCAGTGCCAAGAAGTCGAGGGACTGGAGGGAGGCATAGGCTGAGATGAACTCTGCCTTGTTGACCGCAGATTGGCAGTTCCAGAGGCTACCGGAGACCTGGAACTCCACGTGGGTCGTGCGCGCTGGGACCACCAGAGTAGGGTGGCCGCGGCCACGCGGTGAGGAGCGTTTGTATGGTCTGTGCAGAGAGGAGAGAACAGGGATAAACAGACACATAGTTGACAGGCTACAGAAGAGGCTACGCTAATGCAAAGGAGATTGGAATGACAAGTGGACTACACGTCTCGAATGTTCAGAAAGTTAAGCTACGTAGCAAGAATCTTATTGACTAAAATGATTAAAATGATACAGTACTGCTGAAGTAGGCCAGCTGGCAGTGGGTGCGTTGTTGACACTACACTAATCAAGTCATTCCGTTGAGTGTAATAGTTTCTGCAGTGTTGCTATTCGGGGGCTAGCAGGCTAGCTAGCAGTGTTGTTTACGTTACGTTGCGTTAAAAGAACGACAATAGATGGCTAGCGAACCTAGAAAATCGCTCTAGACTACACAATTATCTTTGATACAAAGACGGCTATGTAGCTAGCTAAGTAGCTAGCTACGATCAAACAAATCAAACCGTTGTATTGTAATGAAATGAAGTGAAAATGTGATACAACCTGTGAATGCGACCGGGTAGTTGAGTTCTATACAGAAGACGTTGGCTAGCGTTGGCTAGCTGTTGGCTAGCTAGCAGAGTCACCTACGTTAAGGACGACAAATAGCTGGCTAGCTAACCTCGGTAAATTAAGATAATCACTCTAAGACTACACACTCTAAACCTAAACAACACAATTATCTTGGATACGATGATACGATGATACGAAGACAGCAAAGACAGCTATGTAGGTAGCTAACACTAAACTAATCAAGTCGTTCAGTTGAGTGTAAAAGTTTCTCAGTGCAGCTAATCAGTGGACGTTAGCTAGCTGGCTAGTGAAGACTACGTTAGGACGGCGAAATACGATAATTACGCAATTATCTTTGATACAAAGACGGCTATGTAGCTAGCTGAGAAGAAATTGCTAAGATAAGACAAATCAAACCGTTGTGATATAATGAAATATAATGAAAAAGTTATACTACCCGTTGGAGCGACGTGCAGATGCGACCACTCGCTCCAACCGGAACCGGAAACGTATGGGTAGAGGTAAAATGGCTAATAATAGATAATAGAGAGTAGCAGTAGCATATGTGATGAGTGGGAATGTGTCTGTGAGTGTGTGCGTGTGCGTGAGTATGGCGTCAGTATGCATGTCTGCACATGCTATGCACGTGTGGGCATATGTAGTGTATGTTGGGGTGTCAGTGTAACTATGTGTGAGTGTGTGGGTAGAGTCCAGTGTGTGTTAATAGAGGCAGTACAAGAGAGAGAGTGCAAAAAAGTTCAATGCAGGTAGTCCGGGTATCCATTTGATTAGCTATTTAGCAATCTTGTTTAGTAGTCTTATGGCTTGGGGGTAGAAGCTGTTCAGGGTCCGGTTGGTTCCAGACTTGGTGCACTGGTAATGCTTGCTGTGCAGTAGTGGAGAGAACAGTCTATGGGAAATAGTCTTTGCTGTGCAGTAGTGGAGAGAACAGTCTATGGGAAATAGTCTATGGCTAGGGTGGCTGGAGTCTTTGACATTTGACACTTTGGGCCTTCCTCTGACATCATCTGGTGTAGAGGTCTTGGATGGCAGGGAGCTTGGCCCCAGTGATGGGGCGGCAGGGTAGCCTAATGGTTAGAGCGTTGGCCTAGTAAAGGTTGCAAGTTCTTATCCCCGAGCTGACAAGGTACAAATCTGTCTTCTGCCCCTGAACAGGCAGTTAACCCACTGTTCCTAGGCCGTCATTGAAAATAAGAATTTGTTCTTAACTGACTTGCCTCGTTCTTAACTGACTTGCCTGACTTGCCTCGTTAAATGAAGGTAAAATAAAAATGTACTGGGCCGTACTCACCACCCTCTGTGGCGCCTTGTGGATAGGTGCCTTGCAGTTGCCGCACCAAGCGGTGATGCAGCCAGTCAAGATGCTCTCAATGGTGCAGCTATAGAATTTATAGAATATCTGAGGGCCCATGGCAAATATTTTCGGGGAAGAGGAACTGACGTGCCCTCTTCACAACTGTGTGGGTGTACAGTGTATGCGGACCATGTAAATTCCTTAGTGATGTTGACACCGAGGAACTTGAAGCTCTCAATCCGCTCCACTACAGCCCCATCGACGTGGATGGGGACGTGCTCTCCCCTCCATTTCCTGTTGTCAACGATCAGGTCCTTTGTTTTGCTGATGTTGAGGGAGAGGTTGTCCTGGCACCACACTGCCTCATCGCCGTCGGTGATCAGTCCTACCACCGCAGTGTTGTCAGCAAATGTGTGCCACAGGCCTGTGTTAGCTTTGGTCATTTTTGGTGGTTATAAAACACTAATATATAACTACTTGACATTCAACTATTTTTTTTTATAAGGCTATTATAACCAACTAAGCTATTTCAAGTCTTAGCCATATTCTTTAAAACCCACTAAAAAAGTCGTACTGGGCCTAAAAAGTACATGCAATTGTTGAAAAATATGGTCTAAAAGGGTTAATAAATGGGCCTAGACAGTTAATTACTGACCTAAATTATAGGCCAATTAATGTAGGCTAGTTTATGAATCATTAATAAACAGTTATTACTCGTTGGTTTATGATGTGATTGTCGTGTTGGTGCTTGTCAAAATAATGAGTTTACGCATGACTGCACTGTAATTCATTATTAGCCTACTATTGCTATCATCGATAATATTGCATAATTTTCCATCACAGCGCGCCCTCTTCTGCACACGGAGGCTACTCTCCCAACTGCTCCTCCTCGTTTTCCTATAGGGACAGGCATGTCACGTCAGGCTAAATTCACCAATCTGCGTGTAGAACAGAACAGCTCTAGCAGCGTTCGCAAACTTCCCAGGACCAGCCAGACGCTGAATAGTGTGTCAAGACAGTTCGAATGAGTCTAGTTGGAGCGATGGCGGTGCCGTACGGGTTGTTTTGAGGGAAGTTGCTGAAACGTTTGATATCTTTCGGATCCTAGCGAATCATTTCAACGCAACAAAACGTTCCATTGTTTGTTACACGACAAGACATTAGCAGAATGTATGCTCCAAATGTTCAAGTGTCAGTGCAGTCAATGGGCTGATCTAACGTTAGCTAGCTACTATAGTAGTATAGCGAATGGGTTAGCCAGCCAGCTAAAGGTTTTAGAGAGCGATTCAACTAACGTTAGCTAAACTTGCCAGCTAAAAGCTAACTGAAAACTTAGTTTGGCAATAGCATAGTTACCAACAATAATATAGCTAATCCTGATGTTCGTGTATGTTTCTGGTGTTTAACCCAAGTTTATTTCGATAATGTGACTGCAGGTACTGTTTTGGCACTTGATAAACGTCAGCCTGAAAATTCAGGAGCTAACGTTTGCACGTTCAGCTATGCCCTTTTTTGCTAGCTATTAAATTAGGTAGCTGCTAACGTTAGCACATTTAGTTATGCACTTTTTGCTAGCTATTAAGTTAAGTAGATGTAATGGGCTTATTTTTCACTCTGTCCGTGTTGGGACTGGGTAAACATTCATGTACACTTTCTGATAAGTAGCTCGTTAGCTACATAAATATGCATTGTTTTTTCCAACTAGCGTAACTTTATCAAAAGTTGACCCACAAAGAAACTCCCTGTGGCAACGCGGAGAGATGAAAGTAGCAAACGCGTTTTACCAGGACTTTGGAATACAATGCTGGAACCGTCTTGCCCATTTGTGATATCGTTCTGAACGATTCACGATCATTCCAGTTAGAGGTCCTTTGATCGTTTGCTTTTTCGTCAACAGTTTGCACCCTATATGGTACGGCTACAGCCACCGAGAAATGGATGTTTCCAAGGGCGGCGGTTTCCCAAACGGTGAGGGGCAACCGAAAGACACGGGAGAGCATGCCTGGACAGATTCCCCCACTGCAAGAGCTTGGGCTCATTCCGCTCCCCTGTCCCGTTCGCTGTGGACGGCAGTGTTTGACTATGGAAGTACTGGAGAAGACGAACTTAGTCTGCGGCGGGGGGACGTTGTTGAGGTCCTCTCGAAGGATGCTGCCATCTCGGGAGATGAAGGATGGTGGACGGGTAAAATTAACCAGCGACTCGGGATTTTCCCTGCAAATTATGTTACCTATCAACCTGCCATTTACAGACTTCCAGGCGGTAGCACGGTAGGGGTGAGGGAGCGTCCGAGTACTCCCATCCAAATAGATTTTAACGAACTCGTTTTAGAGGAAATAATCGGTGTCGGGGGATTTGGTAAAGTTTACCGAGGGACATGGAAAGACCAAGAAGTCGCTGTGAAGGCAGCGCGACAGGATCCTGACGAAGACATCACTGCAACTTCGGATGGTGTTAAGCAAGAGGCCAAGCTCTTCTCTATGCTACAACATCCCAATATAATAAAACTCGAAGGTGTTTGTCTTGAGGAGCCAAACCTGTGCTTGGTGATGGAATATGCTCGTGGAGGGACTCTTACCCGGGCTTTGACTGGTCGGAGGATACCCCCACACATTCTTGTCAACTGGGCTGTTCAAATCGCCAGGGGCATGCACTACCTACACGAGGAGGCTGTTGTGCCTATTATTCACCGCGACCTGAAATCCTGCAACAGTAAGAAACATATTAATATTACCATCTGCTAAAAATAACCTTGCATCACTTTTAGAACAGATTAAAACAGAGCATGGCCATAGGTGCACTTGTTTCCAAAAATGCACCTGTGCATGCACTTATTACCTTTGAGCACACCCCTCTTGAAACAGTGTGAAGGATGCCGGATCTGGAATGGTCCACAATGTCCTCTACCAACTAAAAAATAATCCTAAAGCTTATGAATACACTTTTACTATTACTAAACTAATGCATGAGGATACAGTTGATATTCTACACAACTGAAACATCCATCACTAAGTAATGTGTTCTGCACATTGGGTAAGCTGCCATATATTAGCCTAGAAATCTAGTGCAGGATAGTGGGTTCAATTCCCGGGACTACCCATATATAAAACGTATGCACCTATGACTAAGTTGCTTTCAACGGAAGCGTCTACTAAATGGCATCTATTATATGACATTGCATGTTGTTGATAGGCCCACTAGCAACTGAGTGAGGTTGGCATTTGAAGGAATGATTAAGAGCGAGGGCTTCTCTGCCATGAATTTCCCTGTTTAAACTATCACTGAAACCCTCTTGGGCTAGCCTCACATTAGTGATATGCTAAATCACAATTATGATCATATTCATCAGTCACCTGGCCCAGTGGTATGTTGAAAGAGAACTACTTCATTTAACTAGGCAAGTCAGTTAAGAACAAATTCTTATTTTCAATGATGGCCTAGGAACAGTGGGTTAACTACCTTGTTCAGGGGCAGAACAACTTTTTTGTCCGGAAATCTTATCCCTTGTCAGCTCTGGGATTCGATCTTGCAAATTTCGGTTAGTAGTCCAACGCTCTAACCACTAGGCTACTTGCTGCCTAGGTATGGTTGACATATCTGTCCCATCTTGCCTGTTTGCGTGACAGTACATTTAAGTTAAAGTTTGCAAAGCAGTAATGTTTGACATTTTGGGAAGTGCAGATTCAATTTTGAGAAGTGCAGATTCATTGTGACTGCGATGAAATTGCACCATCTGCATTCCGTTCCTTTCCACAGTCATTCAGCACAGACAACATTCCCTCTTTCAATTCTGTTGTTTTTCGGTCACCCGTATAGACTCCAGAGGCCTGTACAAGCAGCTGAGACTGAGCTCTCTCCTCCATCTGTTTGTCGGTCTGTTTGGCATGTGGCTGATCCCCACAAACACAGATCCCCTTCAGGGCATGTGAAAACCAGGCAGGACCCTAGAGAAGGATCTGTGTATGCAGGGGGGACCCTCGAAAGGATGTGAAATAAGGTCTATGTTTGCTCAGCTGGGTTCCCTAACCCCCACCACCCTGAAATGTTGCCTCAAATATAGCCCTTACTTTACTAAACACTCAACTTCAAACCATGTCATCAGTGTAGGCTATGTGTTCCTAAATTTCCCAAAGCATCTCATATTAGGCCTATATGGCCCATGTGGAAATCAAACCCACAATGCCGGTGTTGCAAGAACCAACCGAATGGGCCACTGGAAAAAATCCTGACGATATTAGAACTGAAACATGCTACAGTTAACCTTTAGGTCTGTTTCAATAGGTGATAAGATTTCCGGACTCAAATTTTTATGTGGCGTTGTTTACTTTTTGATACTGCCTTGGAGTCGTCCCTCTGAATAATGCATGAGAAGGTTTCAGAGTGGACAATGACTGTGGCTACATACTTCAAAATGTGACCTCTGTGTTGTGTGAAACATGATTTTGGCGACTGTCTGTTATCTGGTGTGTCTCATCAGGCTCTGCTTTCACCGAAGGTGAACCTTGTTCGACAATCCATCTGGCTGCATTTTATTTTTCACCAGGGAATCGTTCACATGTCTACATAATCACTGTCAGATGGGGGTGTGGGCTAACCAAACAAACCCAGCATATTTTTATTGAACAGGGTAATTCCATGGTAAGTTTCCCCCCCTCCTCACTATATAATGTATGCCAAATAAAACCATTAATTTCAAAGTTTAACAAACCATGCAACTCTATGTACAAGGACTACTTTGAACAATTCACACAGAATATTTCTCAAAAACACATTTACTGGTAGAACTGTGGAGGTGCAATGTGTGGTAACAGAATTATGGTCAAATCTCCCTCTGTTTTTTTTATGCGACCACTCGTTCCAAAAACAGTTAAATATTAAGATTGAAAGATGTCTGCAGAAAGAATGGGGTGTCAGCTATGACCTGACACCTTGAGTTAGAAATGATGTTTTTTGGTTATTGAACTACAGTAGGTGAAGTGGATTTATATCCGGTAACATAATTAGAGTAACTGCACTGCTAACACAATGTAGTGTGTTTTATTTTTCCACATTATTGTGTCAAATAACACTTGTAGCTGACTTTAATTGGAAAATATAAATAACTTTTTTTTTTTTAGGTGCGCACTGAATTCACTGACCTCCCCCACCCACCGGGAACTATACACTTTCTCTTGTTTCATACTTTTAAACCAGTTACTCAGGACACCAGCCACAAATAAGGCAGCCTAAAGGGCAATTCATCTGTGGGATATCATTGTGAAGGTGTCTCTGGAGCATGCATTGTGAGAGGAGGGCTAATGCAGTGCACAAACTTTCACAACTGACGGACTACCTATTATACCTTCAGAAGTGATCAACCCACCATTGACTTAGTGTAGTATAACACACACTGATTTGGTCAATGATTATCTTAAGGGAATATCAAAAAGTCAGTGAAATTGTGTCTTTGTGTTCCCTAATCTTTTAATACCTTGCGGTCGAAGGAGGAATGCTGCTAATGAGGGGCAAAAGCTTAACATAAGTTTGCACAATGGAGTGGTCAAGCACTAGTTGCTAGGTGACGGCAGCCACAAGAATGCCCAGACTCCTGGGTCTGAAAGGCTTATTTTGATTATATTTAATCTCCACAACAGCTGCAACTCTCTATTTTTATTTTAACACAATAGCTTGTTCCTTCCTGCTGATTGGAGCTGTAGAGTAGGGAGGTACTGTAGGTGGAAGCAATGTTCATTTGACAGACAGGGCACAGCACATTGAGACGTGGCCTCTTGCCAGCCCCCCTAACACTTTCATTTTGTAGTTTCGGCTACAGAGATGTGAAGGTTAAAGAATTTCAAGATTCTCGCTCCAGAAGGCATGCACTTGAAATGAAACCAGGGAACCATAGTGTCCTGTTGGAAGTCACAGTGCTATCCTGTGGATCCAAGTCATGGTCTCACGTTTACACCCCAACCGATAAAATGGGTACTGAAAATATATAGGCCCATTCAGAGGAGGGCATAACCATAGATTGCAAGGCAACTTTTTTTGTCCCTTCATTGAAATGAACCACATTAATGCGTAGTTAGCCTACTACAGGCGTATTCTGAAAGGAGAACTGGAAATGCTTTGAATATTAGTTTTATTATGGCCACTTTAGGAACTGCCTATTGTCAGGCACCTTGCATAGCCCAACAGTTGGTGAAAACCTGACTGACTCAACCCAGTATTCTGTCTACAAATGAGGCATTATCACCTTGAGCTGGTACTTTTACGGCTAACCTTTTGTATATAGTGTGGTAGAAACACAAGATTAAGTGAAGGGAAATGGAGATGCGCTTAAACTGCTGTATTTTATAGGCTCATTAAACCAGTGAAACATGTTTGAAATGGAATAGGCCTTGTTTCTTCCTAGAAGCTTGTTTTGGATATTGCACCACTGGGGCGTATTTGTTTTAATCTAAGTGAAGGTAGATGCTATGTCTGTTATAGTATAATGTTTATCTACTACAAATAACAACAGACGACACACTGCCATAGCTCTCCACAATATTGTTGCTGTTCTGTTCTGCTCTAGTGATTCTGTTACATTACCCTCCTCCAGATGTAGCCTATTTGTTACATTACCCTCCACCAGATGTAACCTATTTGCTACACTACCCTCCACCAGATGTAGCATATTTGTTATATTACCCTCCACCAGATGTAGCCTTTTTTCTACATTACCCTTCCCACAGAAATAACCTGTTTGCTACATTGCCCTTCCCCACAGATGTAACCCATTTGCTACATTACCCCCACCGGATATAGCCCGTTTGCTACATTACCCTCCACCAGATGTAGCCTGTTTGAGTTTAATTGTCACCCTCCCATTTGGCAAGTTCGTGACTGTGACCTGGCAGTAGAGTCAAGCCTGCCCACAAGACCGTATCTACTGTAGGCTCTATTCTGGAGTAGATTATTATTAAATATCAACACTAAAGACATGGGAACGTTTAAGGGCTCCCCTGTAAAAATGAAATATGTGTTTTTAGTCTTTGGATAATGGCTTTTTGTTACTTTGTCCAATTTGGCTATGGTGTTGATATGGAGTAGTGATGCACCAATATTACATTTTTGTCCGATATCCGATATTTTCCTTGCCCAAAAAAATATACCAATAAGCGACATACAATTTTTTTATTGGCCTTTTACAGTTAAATAGGTAACACACACATGGATGCAGCGGTCAAAGGCACTGCATCTCAGTGCAAGAGGTGTCACTACAGTCCCTGGTTCGAATCCAGGCTGTATCACATCCGGCCTAGATTGGGAGGACCATAGGGCAGCGCTCAATAGGCGCAGGGTCTTCCGGTTTTGGCTGTAATTTTAAATAAGAATTTGTTCTTCGCTGACTTGCCTAGTTAATTAAAGGTTATACACACACACCACACTGACCAAGAAGTTATTTTGTTGGCATTTACGTATGTCCCCATTACCAGTAAAACATAATCAAAACCTATTTCTTTCACTTACATGCTGTGCTGTTTTGTTTTTCATTTGTTTGGTTGTTTCATTCTCAACCAGGATTTCTCATACTATGGGACACGGTTTGGGTCTTTGCGTGTCAAATAACACTATTTGACGTGTCAAATAAGCTTGTTGGCCAATCAGGACCTGAATATGACTGTGCATCACATAATAATTGAACGCGTTCATACATTTTTTACGTAGTTATTACACATTGATTACACTTTCACTCGTATTTCATATGTCACAATGATTAATCGATACATATGCTATGAACTGGTAAAGTTGTCTCGCTCACATACCGTGGTGGTCATCAAAAATAGCTAGCTAGCTCATCGTTGCAAATGATGTTCTTCCACAAAAACATAGCAAAACGACATCTGTTTCAGTAGCTATAGTTAGCTAACTATATAGTTACGTGTCATCTAAAATAACTCAACTTTCTTATTTGATTAATGGTGGTCGGATCCATCTGTGAAGCTAGCCACAATAAGGATTAGCCACAATAGTGGACTTTGCGGTTAGCCTTTAAAATAAAATAATGTCATTGACAGTGATACAAATGAATACACATAGTAGAATTGTGCGATAATTGAATAGATCATGCTAAACGAGGTTGGAATGTTGTTATATAAAATCAACAAAATACAATAATTTGTTAATTTGACAAATCTGTTAATCACACTGGATGTATTTTACTTTAGAATTGCACTGGGGGCTTTCTTACAGTGCCTTGCAAAATTATTAATCCCCCTTGGTGTTTTTCCTTTTGTTGCATTACAACCTGTAATTGAAATTGATTTTTATTTGGATTTGATGTAATGGGCATACACAAAATAGTCCAAATTGGTGAAGTGAAATAAAAATTAAAAACTTGTTTCAAAATATTCAAATAAATGGAAAAGTGGTGCATGCATAATTATTCATCCCCTTTGCTATGAAGCCTCTAAATAAGATCTGGCAAAAATTACCTTCAGAAGTCACATAATTAGTTAGATTGCACACAGGTGAACTTTAGTTAAGTGTCACATGATCTGTCACATAATCTCATAATATATACATACACCTGTTCTGAAAGGCCCCAGAGTTTGCAACACCACTAAGCAAGGGGCACCATGAAAACCAAGTAGATCTCCAAACAGGTCAGGGACAAAGTTGTGGAGAAGTACGGATCAAGGTTGGGTTATAAAAAAATATCTGAAACTTTGAACATCCCACGGAGCACCGTTTAAATCCATTATTAAAAATGCAACTAATATGGCACCACAACAAACCTGCCAAGAGAGGGCTGCCCACCAAAATTCGGACCAGGCAAGGAGGGCATTAATCAAAGAGACCAAAGATAAACCTGAAGGAGCTGCAAAGCTCCACAGCGAAGATTGGTGTATTTGTCCATAGAACCACTTTAAGCCATACGTTCCACAGAGCTGGGCTTTACGGGAGAGTAAAAAAGAAAAAGGGACTGAGAAACTGGTCAGAATTGAAGGAATGGTGGATGGTGCTAAATACAGGTAAATTCTAGACTGGAAACCTGTTTCAGTCTTCCAGAGATTTGAGACTGGGACAGAGGTTCACCCTCCAGCAGGACAATGACCCTAAGCATACTGCTAAAGCAACACTTGTGTGGTTTAAGGAAAAACATTTAAATATCTTGGAATGGCCTAGTCAAAGCCCAGACCTCAATCCAATTGAGAATCTGTAGTATGACTTAAAGATTGCTGTACACAAGCGGGAACCCATCCAACTTGAAGGAGCTGGGGCAGCCTCGCCTTGAAGAATGGCCAAAAATCCCAGTGGCTAGATGTGCCAAGCTTATAGAGACATACCCCAAGAGACTTGCAGCTGTAATTGCTGCAAAAGGTGGCTCTACAAAGTATTGACTTTGGGGGGTGAAATAGATATGCACGCTCAAGTTCTGTTTTATTGTCTTGTTTCTTGTTCATTTTAAAATAAAAAAATATTTGTCATCTTCAAAGTGGTAGGCATGTTGTGTAAATCAATGATACACAACCCCCAAAAATCAAATTGAATTCCAGGTTGTAAGGCAACATAATAGGAAAAATGCAAAGAGGGTGAATACTTTTGCAAGCCACTGTATGGATTGTGGATCAATGACATGGGGTATCAGTCTTCTCAGTTTGCATCTTAATGTGGGAAAAAAAACTATTTGCATGTTCTTCACAAAGAGGGCAACAGATGCTACTGAGCCAGATGTCTATGTGTCAGGGGAGAAGCTCCAGGTGGTATCTGATTTTAAGTACCTTGGCATCATACTTGATTCCAACCTCTCTTTTAAAAAGCACGTGAAAAAGGTGATTCAGATAACCATATTCAACCTAGATAATTTCCGATTTATACGAAATTGAGTACAGAGGTAGCAAAACTGTACTTCAAATCTATGATACTCCCCCACTTAACATACTGCTTGACTAGTTGGGCCCAAGCTTGCTGTACAACATTAAAACCTATTCAGTCTGTCTCCAAACAGGCTCTCAAATTGCTTGATAGGAAGCCCAATAGCCATCATCACTGTTAAATCCTCAGAAAGCATGAGCTCCTGAGTTGGGAAACTCTTGTGCAATACACCGACGCATGTCTTGTATTCAAGATCCTGAATGGCCTGGCTCCCCCTCAGTATTTTTGTTAAACAGAAAACCCAAACATCTGGCAGTAGATCCGCAAGGTCTGCCATGAGAAGTGACTGTATAGTTCCCTTAAGGATAAGCACCTTTAGTAAATCCGCTTTTTCTGTGAGAGCTTCCCATGTCTGGAATACACTGCCATCAGACACACATAACTGCACCACATATCACAATTTCACAAAGCGTATCAATACATGGCTAAAGGTAAATCATATTTGTGATCATAATCCCTAGCTGTGTATTGCCACTTTCCATGTTGTCTGTTGTCTGTAGCTTGTGAGGTGTGGAAACACTTTGTTGCTTTTATGAATTTTGTCTGTTTATGAATGTTGCTCTGTCTGTATGCTACGTCTTGCTTGTCCTATGTTGCTCTGTCTGTATGCTATGTCTTGCTTGTCCTATGTTGCTCTGCGTGTGCTCACTGCTCAATGATTGTCTATATTGTAATTATTTTTAATAACCTGCCCAGGGACTGCGGTTGAAAATTAGCCGGCTGGCTAAAACCAGCACTTTTACTGAAACGTTGATTAATGTGCACTGTCCCTGTAAAAATAAAATAAACTCAAACTCATTATCTAGTCGAAATATGGCTTGATTCCACCAATTGAAACCTTCTGCATCACTTTCAAAGAGGTACTTTTATTTTAAAGGCAAACCGCAAATTCCACTATTGTGCCTAATCCTTATTGTGGCTAGCTTCACAACACATTACCCAGTCTGGTCGAGCCTCACTAGCCAGATGAAGCTAGCTGGCTGCTCATAACATTAGCTTTGGGCAACAGGGTTAATTAGCTGGCTAGCTATTTATTTCTATGAACTGAAGTTCAATTTCCTAGCTAATACTTACTCACAAAGATTCCTACATCTTTGCTAAGAATAATGAAAATGACTGCAGTTTCTGCTGGTCATTGTTTTCAGGCTGGTTGTATTGGTGCTAGCTAGGTACCAAGCTAAAGCTAGCTACTCCAGAAGTTGCGGTCGAAAAAATAATGCTATATTACCAACTCGGTATTGTAAACACATCGTTCGTGGCCGGTGTTCGCTTCTTTGCAGACTTTTTTGTTCAGCTTTGACAGTGATACTGATCGTAGTGGTGGAGTTTGGCTTGCACGTGCAAATTCAGAACACACAACATTCTATAATAGAACTGTGTTATTTGACGTGTCAAATTAAAAGCTTAACTAACATGTCAAATAGTGTTATTTGAGTCATCAAATAGTGTTATTTCACATGTATCTTTTTTGACATTCCATAGTATGTTGTGAAGCTAATAGCAGAGACGCTGTTACTGTGTAACTCCGGTAGGACAACATGTGTACCGGTGCTCGACCAGTCGGCGAAAGCCAGCATCACCCACAACAGAGAACGGTTGAAAGTCAAGGGCAATGAATTCCATTATCTTGGCATTAATGGATTTCGCCTTTGAGTTGTCTCGCTGAAATGTTCTTAATCTTTCAAGTGACTGCTCGAAATGTTGACTGCTCGGTCCACACAGCCGACATTGTGGACTAGGTTAGGAATGATGTGTTGCAAGTTTCGCGCAAAATATTACGTGGCGTCATCATGTCATGTACCTATGTTATATGGTGGTCTAAGGCATTGCATCTCAGCACATGAGACGTCACTACAGACACCCTGGTTTGAATCCAGGCTGTATCACAACCGGCCGTGATTGGGAGTCCCATATTGCGGCGCACAATTGGCCCAGTGGCCAGTGTAGGCCGTCATTGCAAATAAGAATTAGTTCTTAAAACCTTTCTGGCGCAGGCGTTCCGCTAACGACCCACCTTGACAACCTCCGGTGAAATTGCAGAGTGCCAAATTCAAAATATAGAAATAGGAGTGTTACACATCGGCTTAAAGATGAACTTCTTGTTAATCCAGCCGCTTTGTCAGATTTCAAAAAGGCTTTACGGCGAAAGCATACCATGTGATTATCTGAGGACAGCGCACTGCTTACAAACATTTTACACCTTCAGTAAAGGAATTAAAAAGTCAGAAATAGCGATAAAATTAATCACTTACCTTTGAATATCTATAAATAAATGTTTGTTTTGTTCGATAAAGTCCCTCTTTATATCCCAAAAACTCAGTTTTGTTGGCGCGTTTTGTTCAGTAATCCAGTGGCTCAAAGGCGGACAAAACACGCAGACGAATACGTCCTAGTAGTACAGGTAAAGTTCGTCTAAACATGTCAAACGATGTTTATAATTAATCCTCAGGTTGTCAATTGTCTAAATAATTGATCATATTTGAACCGGACAATAGCGTATTCAATGGAAAGGAAAAACAACGAAGGGCGCTCACTCGCGCAAACCAGCACTGCATGATTTTACAGTCCACTGACAGAAAGGTCTCATTCTTCTTCATTTTTCAGAAAACAAGCCTGAAGCAATGTCTAAAGACTATTGACATCTAGTGGAAGCCATAGGAACTGCAATCTGGGTCCTAACACATAGATATTCTATAGGCATTCAATTGAAAACTACCCACATCAAAAACATCCCACTTCCTAGATGTATTTTCCTCAGGTTTTCGCCTGCCATATCAGTTTTGATATACTCAGACATTATTTTAACAGTTTTGGAAACTTGAGAGTGTTTTCTATCAGTTATATGCATATCTTAGCATCTGGGCCTGAGTAACAGGCAGATTACTTCTCATCCAGACGTCGAATAAAGTATAGGTATGCACGTCAGCTTTGACATTGGTTTTGCACATCGGCATTAAACTAAACATCGGTTCCGATACCGATGTTGGAATCTTTAGCTAATAACGGACGATTCCAACATGTCCACCGATATATTGTGCTTCCCTAATTGTTAGCATTGTTAAGTATCTTGCTAGCCGTATTGAATTCTCCGTTAGCTAGCCAGGGAAATGTTGAGCAACATTAGCCAACTTAATTGATCAAATAATTGAGTTCATGGTGTGAAAATTAGCAGGCTAATAAAGTCAGACAGCTAACGTTAACGTTACAACATCCGACGAGCTGACGTTTGTAACATAACCAATTTTCTGAAGACATCCTCTTCCCTCATGTGGTACCCTTCCTGCAGGCTCATCCTGACCAAACCCTCCAGCATGACAATGCCACCAGCCATACTGCTCGTTATGTGCTTGATTTCCTGCAAGACAGGAATGTCATTGTTCTGCCATGGCCAGTGAAGAGCCCGGATCTCAATCCTGTTGATCACATCTGGGACCTGTTGGATCGGCGGGTGAGGGCTAGGGCCATTCCCCCCCAGAAATATCTGGGAACTTGCAGGTGCCTTGGTGGAAGAGTGGGGTAACATCTCACAGCAAGAACGGGCAAGTCTGGTGCAGTCCATGAGGAGGAGATGGACTGCAGTACTTAATGCAGCTGGGGGCCACACCAGATACTGACTGTTACTTTTGATTTAGACCGCCCCCATTTCGTCAGGGAATTATTATTCAATTTCTGTTAGTCACATGTCTGTGGACCTTGTTCAGTTTATGTCTCAGTTGTTGAATCTAGTTATTTTCATGCAAATATTTACACAGTTGACAGTGAAAGGATGTTTCTTTCTTTGCTGAGTTTACATGTACAGATTACCTCAACTAGCCTCTTCCCCTGCACACTGACTCGGTACCGGTGCCCCTTGTATATAGCCTCGTTATTGTGTTACTTTTAATTGTTACTTTTTATTTTAGCCTACTTGGTAAATATTTTCTTATTCTTGAACTGCACTGTTGGTTAAGGGCTTTTAAGTAAGCATTTCACGGTTATGTCTACACTTGTATTCGGCGCATGTGGCAAATAAAGTTTGATTTGATTTGCACAATCTATAAATTCAAGCTCTGTGAAGTTGGTTGTTGATCATTGCTAAACATACGTTTTCCAGTCTTGCCATTTAATTCAAAACTGTAACTAGACCACTCAAGAACATTCAATGTCGTCTTGGTAAGCAATTCCAGTATATATTTGGCCTTGTGTATTAAGTTATTGTCCTGCTGAAAGGTGAAATTTCTCCCAGTGACTGTTGGAAAGCAGTCTGAACCAGGTTTTCCTATAGGATTTTGCCTGTACTTCCTATTCCGTTTCTTTTTATCCTAAACCCAATTGTCCTTGCCGATGACATACCCATGATATGCTTGAAAACATGAAATGGTACTCAGTTAAGTGTTATATTTGCCCCAAATATAGCACTTTTTATTCAGGACATAAGGTACATTTCTTTGACACATTTTTTGCAGTTTTACTTTAGTGACTTATTGCAAACAGGATGCATGTTTTGGAATATTTTTATTCTGTACAGGCCTCCTTTTCACTCTGTCATTTTGGTTAATTGTGGAGTAACTACAATGTTGTTATTCTAGGGCTGACCCCGACCAAAAGTTTTAATTTTTTTAAATTTTAATTTTAAAAGTATATTTTTCCTTATGTAGACACACCCTGTGTGTTTTAATAAAATTAACTATATGCATTGAGCTTGTCTGATGCTTTAAGCTCACTGTTAGATGAAATAAGACTCAAATGATTCCAGAGGGAGCCAGAGATCTCTGACCCGACCATTTTCCTTCCACTCCTACTGGCTTTTGCAGATTCTGACGTTACTCTCCTAAAGTTGCCAGTCTCAACGTCAACAGTGAAGAGCCGTTACTCTCCTAAAGTTGCCAGTCTCAACGTCAACAGTGAAGAGGCGACTCCGGCATGCTGGCCTTCTAGGCAGAGAAAAAGCCATATCTCAGACTGGCCAATAAAAATAAAATATTAAGATGAGCAAAATAACACAGACACTGGACAAAGGAACTTTGCCTAAAAATCCATGACTTTTTCTTTGCAACTCTGCCTAGAAGGCCAGCATCCCGGAGTTGCCTCTTCACTGTTGACGTTGAGACTGGTGTTTTGCGGGTACTATTTAATGAACATTGCAGGATGTAATGTTTTATTTGTTGGATGTATTAGCTATTTTGACATAATTGGCAATGGCAACAGAAGTAACTTTTTAGGTTTGTATCATTTTAATATTGCTAGAATGTTGATGTGTCAGGGGGGGTGAATACTTTCTGAAAGCTCTGTAGGTATACAGCATGTTTAAGACCTGGGGACAGATCTATTATAATGCTGTCATTTTCCCCATTTGATCATCATGAATAATATGAATTTTTATTTTGTTTTCTATACTTTGAAGATATTCCATTGTGGTTCACCAAATACCTAACCAACCCACTCCTCTCCTTCTAGTTTTATTACTTGAAAAAATTGAGAACGATGACATTGGAAGGAAGACCTTGAAGATCACAGACTTTGGCCTGGCCAGAGAGTGGCACAACACCACCAAGATGAGTGCTGCTGGCACGTACTCATGGATGGCCCCTGAAGTCATCAAGTCCTCTCTCTTCTCCAAAGGCAGCGATGTCTGGAGGTAAAACTAACAGCACACTCCTGGGGAATTCCATGGTAACGGAATTACGCTGAGACTTATTCACTTTAAAATGTATGTCAAACCAAAACCATTAATTTCAAAGTTTAACTAACCATAGAATTCTATGCACAATAACTACTTTGAACAATTTACAAAAACACATTTCCAGGAAGAGCTGTGCAGATGCAAAGTTTGGTTACAGAATAAAACTGAGGTTAATTTTACTGGTATTTTGTTACCAAACTTTGCATCTGCACAATTTTTCCAGTAATTGCTTTTTTTTGTGTTACTGTGTAAATTGTTAAAAGTATTCATTGTGCATAGAGTTGTATGGTTTGTTAAACTTTTGAAATCAATGGTTTTTGTTTGGCATACATTATAAAGTGAAAAATCGAGTCTCTGCGTAATTATGTTACCATGGATTGCTCTTCCTCTACTTACTCTCTGTTCCAAACAGGCTCATGTCAGACTGGAATCAATAGGCTTTTAGGAGATGAGGATTTGGAAAGGTGGCACCATGATACTCCTTTTATTTCAGACATTTAGAAACATTTGTCCTGACCTATTTCTGATAATAAGTGCTTTCGTTGTTATTTTGTTCAAACCACAACTGTTTTTATCAGATCACAACTGTCGGTACATTCTGTGCTACTAGGATGTGCAATATAGCCTACAGTAGCCCTGAACACCCTCCACTGGTAACTACAATCTGCTGCATTCAGAGCTTACATTAATTACATGATACATGATGACTGTAGGCTTGGTGCTTAATCAAAACAGGATCATTGTTTGCACTGTACTGGTAAACAACATTTTACTGACATTATTTAGCATTCAACACGTCCATTATTCAAGACCAAGGTCTTCTAAATGGCAGTCCTAGGCACAACAAAGGTTTAGGCAATGTGAATTTGAGTGTTATCATGTCTTATAATAGTGGGAATGTATACTATCGCTGTACTATCACAATGGTGTACTATCACCATGCTGTACTATCTAGGCCTGGGCGATATGGCCAAAATATTATATAATATTAAAAAATATATATAATAATTAAATGAAGGTATTTTTAGTTTTTGAATAATCAAAGTTCTACGTTTGCTTTATGAGTTGTGAGTGATCCTAGGGTTTCAACACATACATTCTTAGTGATTTCAATGAGTCTTTCTCTATTCTGATTGTTTTATACTGTTCACTTCAACCAGAACAAATTTCAGCACTTTTATCATTTCTGCATTTTCTGCAATCAATTGCAGTGGTGGAAAAAGTATAGCAAAAAGTGCTAATCAATCCCAGAAGAACAGCAAAGGACCTTGTTAAGATGCTGGAGTAAACATGTTCAAATGTATCTATATCCACAGTAAAATATATGTGGATATATCGACATAACCTGAAAGGCCGCTCAGCAAGGAAGAAGCCACTGCTCCAAAACCGCCATAAAAAAGCCAGATTACGGTTTGCAACTGCACATGGAGACAAAGATCGCACTTTTTGGAGAAATGTCCTCTGGTTTGATGAAACAAAAATAATGACCATAATTTTTGTTTGGAGGAAAAAAGAAGACCTTGAAGCCAAAGAACACCATCCCAACCGTGAAGCACAGGGGTGGCAGCATCTTGTTGTGTGGATTTTTTGCTGAAGGAGGGACTGGTGCACTTCACAAAATTGGTGGCATCATCAGGAAGAACAATTGTGTGGATAAATTGAAGGGATTTTTTTACGAAAATTAAATGTCATGAATTGTGAAAAACTTGAGTTTAAATGTATTTGGCTAAACTTCTGACTTCAACTGTATAAATATATATATATTTTTACCCCTTTTTATCCCCAATTTCGTGGTATCCAATTGCTAGTTACAGTCTTGTCTCATCGCTGCAACTCCCGTACCGACTCTGGAGAGGCAAAGGTAGAGAGCCGTCTGTCCTCCGAAACACAACCCAACCAAGCCGCAATGCTTCTTGACACAGTGCCCACTTAACCCGGAAACACTGTACACCTGGCAACCGTGCTCGGCCCACCACAGGAGTTGCTAGTGCGCGATGGGACAAGGACATCCCTGCCAGCCAAACCCTCCCCTAACCCGGACGACGCTGGGCCAATTGTGCGGAGCCCCATGGGTCTCCCGGTCATGGTCGGCTGCGACAAAGCCTGGATTCGAACCCAGAATCTCTAGTGGTGCAGTTACTACTGAGATGCAGTGTCTTAGACCACTGCATCTCTCGGGAGGCCTACTATCACCATCCTATACTGTCACCATGCTATACTGTCACCATCCTATACTGTCACCATGCTATACTGTCACCATGCTATACTGTCACCATGCTATACTGTCACCATGCTATACTATCACCATGCTATACTACCACCATGCTATACTATCACCATGCTATACTGTCACCATGCTATACTGTCACCATGCTATACTATCACCATGCTATACTGTCACCATGCTATACTATCACCATCCTATACTGTCACCATGCTATACTGTCACCATGCTATACTATCATCATGTTATACTACCACCATGCTATACTATCACCATGTTATACTACCACCATGCTATACTACCACCATGCTATACTATCACCATGCTATACTATCACCATGCTATACTATCACCATGCTATACTGTCACCATGCTATACTACCACCATGCTATACTACCACCATGCTATACTATCACCATGCTATACTATCACCATGCTATACTGTCACCATGCTATACTACCACCATGCTATACTACCACCATGCTATACTATCACCATGCTATACTATCACCATGCTATACTGTCACCATGCTATACTACCACCATGCTATACTACCACCATGCTATACTATCACCATGCTATACTATCACCATGCTATACTATCACCATGCTATACTGTCACCATGCTATACTGTCACCATGCTATACTACCACCATACTATACTTTCACCATTCAATACTGTCACCATTCAATACTATCACCATACTTAAGGACCTCACCATACTATACTATCACCATACTTAAGGAGTTCACCATACTATACTATCACCATACTTAAGGACCTCACCATACTATACTATCACCATACTTAAGGACCTCACCATACTATACTATCACCATACTTAAGGAGTTCACCATACTATACTATCACCATACTTAAGGACCTCACCATGCTATACTATCACCATGCTATACTATCACCATGCTATACTATCACCATTCAATACTTTCACCATTCAATACTATCACCATGCTATACTACCACCATGCTATACTACCACCATGCTATACTATCACCATGCTATACTATCACCATGCTATACTATCACCATTCAATACTTTCACCATTCAATACTATCACCATACTATACTATCACCATACTTAAGGACCTCACCATACTATCACCATACTTAAGGACCTCACCAAAATACTATCACCATACCTAGGTGCCGATACGATATGTATTGCAATTCTCACAATTATATATGTATTGCGATTCGATACTGTGATTTTATTGTAATTAGATTTTTCAAAATGAGTTTTTATTAACATGGAAATGAAAGTGCTGAAAACAAATTGGCTCACTATTTAAAAATAGATGGAGAATAAGCTATGAAGGAAAATACTGGAGTTTTGGTGCAGGTACAGCCAACTAGTGCAAAAAATGACATTGTCAAAACTATCACATTTTTTGTCAAACATAATTTCCCGATATGTATCTATAGTTTTTTCCCCCATCACTATAATAGTGCTGTAATAACACTGTTGTTAGGACAGTGTACTCACTATATCTGTGTTCTCTTCTAGTTATGGTGTTCTTTTATGGGAGCTGCTGACAGGAGAGGTGCCTTACCGTGGGATTGATGGGCTGGCTGTGGCCTATGGTGTGGCTGTCAACAAGTTAACCCTCCCTATTCCATCCACCTGCCCAGAACCCTTCTCCAAGCTCATGGAAGGTGCAGTCAGACCATCCATCTGCAAGTCAGACCATCCATCTGCTGTTGCCATTCCTCAACCCACTTTTCAAGAACAATTAATGTTGCCTGAAGTAGCTGCATTCATTGGATGATATATTGTTGTTCAAGAATGTGTGTGTGTGTGTGTGTGTGTGTGTGTGTGTGTGTGTGTGTGTGTGTGTGTGTGTGTGTGTGTGTGTGTGTGTGTGTGTGTGTGTGTGTCAGTGTCACACAACTAGATAATGGTGTTAATTTACTTGTCAAAGTTTCAGAACATTGATCTGTCTTGGTTCCACCTTGTTGTGTATCTCAGAGTGCTGGGATCAGGACCCCCACATCCGGCCGTCGTTTGCCTCCATCCTGGAGCAGCTAACAGCCATAGAGGAAGCAGTGATGGCCACCATGCCCCAGGACTCCTTCCACTCCATGCAGGAGAACTGGAGGGTGGAGATCCAGGAGATGTTTGATGAGCTCAGAACAAAAGAGAAGGTACAGATGTAGGATCTTAATTTGATCACTCGTTTGTTGCTGAGAACTTTACTACACCGCAGAAAATACAGATGAGTTTCGTGATCTACATAAATTCACTGAAAATCCACACTAACACACAGTTATATTTACAGTATTGCACTTTTCATGTAACCTACTTTTGGCCAGCTAATAGCCTAACCACCGATCAAAGAACATTATGGACTAAACGTTCAAATCTTGTTGTTGCAAATGTCACCTCTCTCCCTGTATGTCTTCGTTCAGTTGATCAGCGCAGGGGGATGTATTCCCAAACACGCCTCTCACCATTCATATGGCATTTTCAGTACTCTGGACACATTGAGAGAAATTGTGCAATGTATTTTTTATTTTGCTTAAGTACATTTGTCCTGTTCATACCTTAGACTCATCCTTTGTGACTCATTAAGTAGATATGTTGTATTGGTAAACCTCCAATATGTGGGAACAAGACCTTTCCACTGTGTAAAGTACAAGGTTAGAAGCGCGTGGAAGGCAGCGGTGCAATAAACCTGTAGTTAAGGGAGTGCTTTGATCGGCTTTTATTTTAATTGGTTACTTTCTGTAGGCGAGCTAATCATATCTTTTTTTAAAACAAGCTATTAGCGTAGATGGTTATTTCCCCTTGGTAATGCGATAAGCTGCTTTCCTTGGTTCCTCCTCGTTAAATCAAATGGGATTTGTAATTGCTGTATTGAGAATGCCCTTTCCTGCAACTTCAGCTGAATCATTAAGCATCAAACTTGGCAAATGGTGCATTATACCAAAGCTCTCCCAGGGATTGTCTAGTATGTTAATTCTTCATGTTGTTTCCCCATATGACACTGGTTCATTTAATTACCTCTAAAAGGATAACGATATAACGGAAGCACAGATAGCCACACACTGTTCCTACTGAGTGAGTTTCTACATTTCAGTGTTAGGGGTTGCATATGATCTGAAACACTTATCCATATATATTTTTGAGGGGCTTTAAGTCTGACCCTAGGTCTGTAGGTAAAGTGCGGTTCAGCTAGCTTCATGCGCCATTTTGCAAAACCTTTTTCTTCTGTAACTACAAAGTGAAGTTTTGAGTCCAGATATAGGGTTATTGTTTTTGTGTTCTTTTTAACACTGAAATGATTGTATATTTTTTCTACCTCACAAGTTGCAAAGTTGTTACACAAAATATCTAATTTCACTCCAGTGGGTTTGTAAAGCTGCTTTGCAGAAGTCATTCATTTAAGGATTATTATGTTTTCTGAGAGGAACCAAAACATAATTCAAATGCTGCTCTACGAAATAGTTCAAGTGATTTTGTCAACCCTACTCATTCACATCCTAGTTGATGATCAAGCGATGGAAGCCCCCTTTAGCTTGTGATCTTTGGCTTAGTCATCCTCTCCCCGAGCACCACAACATTTCTGCAAAGCTCCATAAAGCCAGTTGAGATTTACAACTTGTGAGTGCTGGCCAGCCTCTCTTAAAGATGCTTTCCTACAGTAAGGTCTATGCTTCAGGGCCATGCAGCACTACAATGGGCCCACCTTGCTGTTACTGCAGACAGAGGGCCTGGGACAGCTCTGTGGACTGAGTGGCTAGGGGTCACAGGCCACTCTAGCCTAAAGCTAATGCTTTGTTTTTCTACCACCCAGAGTAAGTTCACTGATTGTGAAGGTTGGGGGGGAAGAGCACTGATCACTGCTGTGTTTGCAGAGAACTTTGTTTCTTATCATTTACAAAGAGTTCAATCTGATAAAATATGTGAACAATGAAGGTATGCAAGTTATTTTTAGTAGAAATGACAGAAGGGCTAAGGAAATAATGCACTGCCTAGAACCTGTGTGTGGATCATTATGGTAGTGTTTCCCCTACTATTGTATGGCAGGGGCGGGCACACCTGCCTGATAGGTAAAATACCTATCGAGGCGTTGTAAGATCTGGCATGTGTCAGCAACGCCTGGGCAGAGGAATGTGGCCATTATCATACAGAGTTGTCTGACCCTCCATGTGTTCCTGTAGGAGCTGCGTTCACGGGAGGAGGAGCTGACGCGTGCGGCGCTGCAGCAGAAGTCTCACGAGGAGCTGCTGAAGAGGAGGGAGCAGCAGCTGGCGGAGCGGGAGATCAATGTGTTGGAGAGGGAACTCAACATCCTCATCTTTCAGCTCAACAAGGACAAGCCCAACGTCAAGAAGAGGAAGGGCAAGTTCAAACGCAGCCGCCTCAAACTCAAGGACGGCAACCGCATCAGCCTGCCCTCAGGTGGGTGTTTCTGACCATCTGTCTGTTTCTGACTCTCTTTCTGTCTTGTCGGGTTGGTTGATAGTCTGTCTTTCTCTTTGTCAAAGTCAGTGTTACCTTCGAGTTGACAAAAAGTTCAATAGATTTACACCAATCTTTATTTGTTTAGAAGCTCTGTTAGAATCATAGACGTATGACAGCATACTAACAAGACATCATGGAGGACAGCATACTAACAAGACATAATGGAGGACAGCATACTAACAAGACATCATGTGGGACAGCATACTGACAAGACATAATGTAGGACCGCATACCAACAAGACATGGAGGACAGCATACTAACAAGACATCATGGAGGACAGCATACTAACAAGACATCATGTAGGACAGCATACTAATTGATATCATGGATGACAGTATACTAACTAGACATCATGGAGGACAGTATACTAACAAGACATCATGGAGGACAGCATACTAACAAGACATGGAGGACAGCATACTAACAAGACATCATGGAGGACAGCATACTAACAAGACATCATGTAGGACAGTATACTAACAAGACATCATGGAAGACAGCACACTAACAAGACATGGAGGACAGCATACTAACAAGACATCATGGAGGACAGCATACTAACAAGACATGGAGGACAGCATACTAACAAGACATCATGGAGGACAGCATACTAACAAGACATCATGGAGGACAGCATACTAACAAGACATAATGGAAGACAGCATACTAACAAGACATCATGTGGGACAGCATACTAACAAGACATCATGGAGGACAGCATACTAACAAGACATAATGGAGGACAGCATATTGACAAGACATAATGGAAGACAGCATACTAACAAGACATAATGGAGGACAGCATACTAACAAGACATAATCGAAGACAGCATACTGACAAGACATAATGGAGGACAGCATACTAACAAGACATCATGGAGGACCGCATACTAACAAGACATCATGGAGGACCGCATACTAACAAGACATCATGTAGAACAGCATATTAACTAGACAGCATACTAGCTTTGACTAAGACTAGTCAAAGCGGAACTACTTTCGCACATTGGTCGTTGCATCCCAGTCTTTTGACAGACGTTACAATTCCTTTTTATGTTACGTAGTCTGTCAATGAGATATAATAATAAATAATAATAATATATAATGACCAACCACCCTTACCTGTGTCTCTGTTTTCTAGATTTCCAGCACAAGATCACGGTGCAGGCGTCACCCTCCATGGACAGTAGGAGTCTGAACACCAGCCCCCCCAGCAGCCCCACACTCATACCCCGCCTCCGGGCCATCCAGTGTAAGTACACCTCAGACAATCCAACATACTGCAACACAACAGACATGGGTCAGATACATAAGTATCAAATCAAGTGTGTGCCCAAGTGTGCTGTGAAACAAAGCTTTGTACGTGTGATTTATCATGGCATCTTGTGCCTTCAGAAAGTATTCATACCCCTTGATTTATTCCGCTTTTTGTTTTGTTACAGCCTGAATTCAAAAATTAATTAAATATATTATTTTTCCCATCTACACACGATACCCCTTCATGACAAAGTAAAAACATGTTTTTTTAAATGTTTGCAAATGTATTAAATTAAATACAGAAATATATAATTTACATAAGTATGCACACCCTTGAGTCAATACATGTTAGAATCACCTGTGGCTGCAATTAGAGCTGTGAGTCTTTCTGGGTAAGTTTCTAAGAGCTTTTGTACACCTGGATTGTACAATATTTGCACATTATTATTTTCAAAAGTTGGTTGTTGATCATAGCTAGACAGCCACCATCAAATCTTGCCATAGATTTTCAAGACGATTTTAAGTCAAAACTCTATCTAGGCCACTCAGGAACATTCAATGTCATCTTAGTAAGCAACTCCAGTGTGTATTTTGGCGTTGTGTTTTAGGTTAAAAAAGGTGAAAGGTGAACATGTCTTCCAGTGTCTGTTAGATATAGGGCTGTCCACGTCCCCCAAAAATATTGGTTGACCAAATGTTGTCTGTTCTTTCAACCAATTGATTGGTTTACATTTTTATACGTGTATTTTTCCATATATAGACACACCCTATGTGTTTTATTAAAATCAACTATAAGCATCGAGTTTGTCTGATGCTTTAAGCTTATATTTTGAGGCCTCACGAGGGCGCCAGGCAGCTAGATAACCAGAAGAAAAATAATTAACTTGACCCAACTATTCTCCAACCGTTCCTGCTTGCTTTCACAGATTCTGCCATTTACTCTCCTGAAGTTGCTGGTAATAGGCTGCACGAGGAGTCGGCAACCTTTCTCATGTTGAATGTTGAATTTATCTCACCATTTCTACCGATATGCATACCAGTTATGGTTTTCATATGCACATTTTCGTGAAAGTTTAATTTTAATTTATAATAACGTCTTCATATTTCAAAATCATTGTCATGTGGTTAATCAAGATTCTATGCAAATTTAAATTAACATGATACAAACTTAAAAAGTAACTTATATTGCCAATGCAAACTATGTAAAAGTAGCCTATATAAAGCCAACAAATAAAAACATTGCAGAGTGCAGGTAGAAAATATCCTGATAAAAATAAATATCCTATAAATCACTTTGGATACACATGGCCTGTCTGCAACGAACTTGAATAATTCTATCAACTATTAAATTGGATCCAGCCCTGAAGCTTGCACTAGCTAATTTGCAACATTGTATAAAATATTCTGGGCCCTAAGAGTTTCCCCAGGCCAGTGAGCTTGGGACAGACACAGCTGTAGGCTATTTCCGCAAGGGAAAAGAAACAGGGCTTGACTTGGGCAGGAGCTCACCGGAGCTGAGTACCAGCACCTCTACTCCTTTAGCTCCTGTTCCTCTTTATAGAATATTAAATCCTGCACCTAAATAGAAACAGTACCAGCACCCAAAATGAGTACTGGAACCTATTTCAGTCCAAGTCGAGCACTGTTAAGAAGTAATCACGTAGGCCTATTTCATGACGTTTCCACTGGCATTTTCCGCTTTCATGCTGAGTGGTTATCGAAAGCGAGAGAGCTGGAAAGATTTGTCAGGTAGCCTATAGGCCTACTTGTGTGCGTCGTTACTCAACATTGACAGGAGTGCTCCAAACAAAAGACAATGACTAAATTGACAAAACAAACCAAAAACATGTTACTCACAAGTGTAGCATAGCTTCAATGTGTCCACTCAAACAATGAGAACAGGAAGACTGGAATAATAATATTGAATGCATTCAAATAAATGACCTTAACCAAAGTAACAAACATTGTAGATTAGAAATTATAGGAATTAACTGTAAATGTAATGCTGGTGATTTATGTAATGGGGAATTGATATACACTAACAATCAAATGCGAACAATTCACACAAAGAAGTTATGAAACTGAATGTGCACAAATCGGCAGGAGAGAGCGCATTCTGGAGAGAGAAGTGCATTGTGCATCTGGTCGCATGGTCAATCCGACGTCTTAAATGTAAAATGTAAATCCATTGGCCATGCAGCATTTACAGTGATACGACCTCAGCAGAAGTCAGGGCATTCATACTTCTTGCGCTTCACGGAGCAGTGCAGAGCTGTTGTCAGGGAAGTGAGTTTGTGTTTATACAGGATGTACTGCCCCCGCCTACCGTCAAGCAATCATGCGGAGTTATAAAGAGCCCTCGGCATTGTTGCAGCCTAACAACCAAACAATCAACCATTCGACTAATTGGGGTCAACCTTAGTTGGAAAGCAGACTGAACCAGGTTTCCTCTAGGATTTTCTCTGTGCTTAGCTCGATTATTTTAATTTTTATTTAAAAAAAGCATACCCTGTATTTTTTTTTAAATTTAAAGTTTTATTAAGTTTTCTTGTTTTTCAATCAACCAACAAAACACATTCCACATTCACAGATCTGACAGGCCTTAAAAAAATAAAAAGTCAAAAAATAATAATACATTTGAAAAATAAAAATACAATTCAAATGAATGATAAAGTCAAATAAAAGCCATACCCTGTATTTTGAAAATATAATATAATATTGATTTATTATTGAAAGGTGGTGTGCTTTCTGGGGCCACGTAACTGCCGTAGCAGCATCCAAGTGGGTGCTTCATTTTGGTTGTAGTGAACGAGTAGCTAACTCGCTATCTACTATGGAGACCAAACTTAATCTCAGTTCTACTACAGAAAAACCAGACATCTTGAAGACAGCGCACTACCTGCCTACCTCCCTCCGATGACCACAGAAGCCATTAACTTTCTAATGACTGTCATGATGTTGTGGTGTTGTTTTTATAAATTGGTTATCTTTTTTTGTGATTTGAAACACTTAGATATTCTTTGAAAAGTACTACATTAAGGCCTCCCGGGTGGCACAGTGGTTAAGGGCGCTGTACTGCAACGCCTGCTGTGCCACCAGAGACTGGGTTCCCGCCCAGGCTCTGTTGTAACCGGGCGCGCCTGGGAGGTCCGTGGGGCGACGCACAATTGGCCTAGCGTCGTCTGTGTTAGGGAGCGGTTGACCGGTAGGGATATCCTTGTCTCATTGCGCACCAGCGACTCCTGTGTCGGGCCGGTCGTGGTGCCCGCTAACCAAGGTTGCCAGGTGCACGGTGTTTCCTCCGACACATTGGTGCGGCTGGCATCCGGGTTAAGAAGTATGCGGATGGTTGGGTTGTATATCGGAGGACGCATGACTTTCAACCTTCGTCTCTCCCGAGCCCGTACGGGAGTTGTAGCGATGAGACAAGAAAGTAGCTACTAAACAATTGGATACCACGAAAATTGGGGAGAAAACGGGGTAAAATCTTTACAAAAATATAAAAAAACGAAAAGTACTACATTAAATATACAAAGTATGTGCCACCCCTTCAAATTAGTGGATTTGGCTATTTCAGCCACACACGTTGCTGACGGTGTATCAAATCGAGCACACAGCTATGCAATCTGCATAGACAAACATTGACAATAGAATGGCCTTACTGAAGAGCTCAGTGACTTTCAACATGGCACCGTCATAGGATACCACCTTTCCAAGTCAGTTTGTCAAATTTCTGCCCGGCTAGAGCTGCCCCGGTCAACTGTAAGTGCTGTTATTGTGAAGTAGAAACGTCTAGGAGCAGCAACTGCTCAGCCGCGAAGTGTTAGGCCACACAAGCTGACAGAATGGGACCCCTGAAGCGCATAAACATTGTCTGTCCTTGGTTGCAACCCTCACTACCGAGTTCCTAACTGCGTCAGCACAAAAACTGTTAGTCGGGAGCTTCATGAAATGGCCGAGCAGCCGCACACAGCCTAAGATCACCTTGCCCAAGCATCGATTGGAGTGGTGTAAAGCTCACCGCTATTGGACTCTGGAGCAGAGGAAATGTGTTCTCTGGAGGAATGAATTAATCCCGTTTCACCATTTAGCAGTCCGACGGATGATTCTGGGTTTGGCGGATGCCAGGAAAACCCTACCTGCCCCAATGCATAGTGTCAACCATAAAGTTTGGTGGAGGAGGAATAATGATCTGGGGATGTTTTTCATGGTTCGGGCTAGGCCCCTTAGTTCCAGTGAAGGGAAATCTTAACGTCACAGCATGCATTGACATTCTAGACGATTCTGTGCTTCCAACTTTGTGGCAACAGTTTGGGGAAGGCCTTTTCCTGTTTCAGCATGACATTGCCCCTGTGTACAAAGCAACGTCCATACAGAAATTGTTTGTAGAGATCTGTGTGGAAGAACTTGACTGGCCTGCACAGGGCCCTGACCTCAACCCCATTGAATACCTTTGGGATGAATTGGAACGCCAACTGTGAGCCAGGCCTAATCACCCAACATCAGTGCCCGACCTCAGTAATGCTCTTCTGGCTGAATGGAAGCAAGTCCCCGCAGCAATGTTCAAGTGTAAAGCCTTCCCAGAAGAGTAGAGGCTGTTATAGCGGCAAAGGGAGGACCAACTCCATATTAATGCCAATGATTTTGGAATGAGATGTTCATCGAGCAGGTGTCCACATACTTACATACACTACATAAAATAAGTATTATTATTTTTACCCATAACATGATGCAGCCACCACCATGATTGAACATATGGAGAGTGGTACTCAGTGATGTGTTGGATTTGCCCCAAACATAACACTTTGTATTTAGGACATGAAGATAAATTCTTTGTCAAATAAAGCACATGTAGCAGTTTTACTTTAGCGCTTTATTGCAAACGGGATGCATGTTTTGGAATATTTGTATTATTTACAGGCTTTCTTCTTTTCACTCTGTCATTAAGGTTAGTATTGTGGAGTAACTACAATGTTGTTGATCCATCCTCGGTTTTCTCATGTCATGGCCATTTAAATCTGTAACTGTTTTATCACCATTGACCTTATGGTGAAATCGCTGAGCGGTTTCCTTCCTCTCCGGCAACTGAGTAAGGAAGGACGCCTGTATTTTTGTAGTGACTGGGTATATTGATACGTTATCCTAAGTGTAGTTAATAACTTCACCATGCTCAAAGGAATATTCAATGTCTGTTTTTTTTATTTGTACCAATCTACCAATAGGTGCCCTTTGCGAGGCATTGGAAAACCTCCCTGGTCGAATCTGTGTTTGAAATTCACTGCTCGACTGAGTGACCTTACAAATTTTGTGTGTGGGGTACAGAGATGAGGTAGTCATTCAAAAATCAGGTTAAACGCTATTATTGCACACAGAATGAGCCCAAGAAACTTATTTTGTGACTTTAAGCGCATTTTTACTCATGACCTTATTTAGGCTTGCCATAACAAAGAGGTTGAATACTTGCTTTACTCAAGACATTTCAGCTTAATTTTTTTTATTAGTTTGTAAACATTTCGAAAAGCATAATTCCACTTTCGGATTATTGTGTATTGTGTGTAGGCCAGTGACACAATCTTAATGTAATACATGTTATATTCAGACTGTTATCAAATTCAAGGGGTGTGAATACATTCTGAAGGCACTGTAGCTGTTATGACTGGGTAAGCTTCCCCTCTCTAACCTCTGTTCTGGTTCTGCATGAATGTTTTCTCCCCCTAGTGTGCGCCCGAATTGACAGTATCCGAAGGGACAGTATGTATGTGTATCACCAAGATGTGGATATCACCAGCGAGTGCCAGCCCTATACTGGGGTTAGGAAGAAAGGCAAGCAACTGGCATTGTTGGAATGGGGCCGTTCTGTCTGCTGTGGGTGCACTGGTTAACGTGTTTCTCAACGGCTAGGGTTCTAACGGTTGCCTGTGCTTCTGGCTACTAAGACAATTTGATGGACTATCATCATCTCTGATTTCAGAAAATGTACTTGGGTTTATCCTCTGAAAAGCCCAGGATGTTTCAGGGTTTTTACTACTACTAATAATAATATAGGTTTGCTTTGAAATGAAGGACACGTTGGGATGCATCCGAGGTCATTTGTAACCTGTAATGTTTATCACCTGATCACAGGTGTTCTCTTCATTTGCAACCCAACGTGTTCTTGAAATGTTCACAGATCTATATACAGAGTATTTTTGATTTCCTAACCAGTGTTCAGCTGCAGTGATTATATGAATATTTCCCATTGCGGTTTGTGGTTGATGGTGGAGGTTATCTTCTCAAATAATCCAGTCCACTAAATTCTACTCAAGTGGGTGAAGACTAAAATATATTGGCAGCCTTGTACTTTTCTTAAATAATTCCCTATTTCTTCTAAAATAATCATTTTAAAAGTATTTGTCACCACACCTTGTTATTGGATTTTCCACTTATTCTAGGAGAAATAGGGAATTATTTAAGAAAGTGCAAAGGTGCCAATATATTTGGCTGCAACTGTATCTGCTTTTGACCTGGACACTCAGATTTGTCACTGGTGTATTGGAGTACTCTGCCAGTTGTTGACTGATGTTCGCTCCTTCATCACAGTGACTCTGGACGAGAGCAACAGGACATGGGGACGAAGCACCATCTACAAGCCGGAGGAGTTTGATGACGTCAAGAAGGGGATTAAGAAGAAGGGGCGAACGTGGGGACCGAGCTCCGTTCAGACCAAGGAGCGGGGAAACTGGGCTGAAAGGTACAGGACATTAGTGTTTCTTTCCATCTCCGTTCAGTATTTCTGGTGTGGGTTGTTTGATGAAACTGACTTGTCCTGGCAGAGTGAGGCCACTGTCTGATGGAAACAACCCCTGGTCCACCAGTCTGGGGAAGTCCCAGAAGTCCGTTCCGTTGGCTGCGTTGTTTGCAGAGCAGCAAGGTGAGGGAAAATGTGTCTTCTAATATAATCAGATGGAACACAACAAGACCATTTCTTAGTCCCTGTCAACAGCCTGTCTCTGTCCTCGTCCTTCATGTTCAGGGACCAGTAAAGAAGAGATGTGCTCGCCAGATGGATCGGACAACACCAAACCAAAGCAACTGAAGTTCCCCAATCAGGTGTACATCGATTTACCTCTGTGGAAAGATGAGAAACAGCAGGGGGGCGAGGGGACGGCAGGAAGCTGCCCTGGGGAAAGCCTGGAGGATTCCAGTACCACCTCAGCCAGCTCCACCAGCACCACCCCCCAGCACACCCCCACCAACAGCCTGAAGAGGACCTCCGCTCGCCGCCGGACAGACACTGTACTCTACGGCTGTGCCTCTATGCTGGCCTCGGTAGCATTGGGCTTTGACCTGCGTAACGTGCTCAATGCCCCACCGGCAGATGACCCTGAGCCTCAGCCCAGTATGGAGAAGAAAAAGAAAGAGGGTCTGTTCCAGCGCGCCACACGCTTCCCTGGTGGACGTTCTTCCCATAAGGAGGAGGCAGCCTCCCAAGGCCCCATCAACCTCATCTCCATGTCTTCCATCTCAGAGTATAACTCCACCAAGAGCCTCCTGCGGTCAGCCTCGGAGGGGCCAGAGCCCAGCCCTGTGAAGGAAGTGGCCCCTATCAGCCTGTCGCACCCCACGCCACAGTCCAGAAGTGGCTCCCAGACCCAGATTCCAGAGGCGCCCGGCCGCAGGACTCCGGCCTCCCCCCTCCCCCAGCCTGCAGCCCCAGAGAAGACTCACAGTCAAAGCATGGCCTCTCACCTCCGGAGGAAGAAGTCGGCCATCGTTCAGGACAGTGAGTGAACGTGACATCAGGACCATGGGTGACACAGAGAGACTGTATATATTTAATGCAGTAGTGTTTGATTGTGAGGTGACACCACTGTACAAATGATCCGTGAACAATGAAACAGTCTCTGTTTCTCCTTTCTGTCCCCAGCTAACGGTACATCTGGCTCTCTCACAACTTCATCGGGACTGTCTTCCACCACAACCTCTCAGAAGAAGAAGTCTGACAGGGAGGACACCCCTAAGAGAGCAGCCCGTGGGGAGACTGTCACCTCCAGGTCCCGGCCTTTGTCCCTCCGGGGCAAACCCCACTCCTGGGGTCTCCTGAGGGGCCGCAACAAAAGCTACTCCCTGGGCCACTATTCTGGAGAGAAGAGCGCCAGGAGCCTCAACATCGTCCTCTCCTCCGCCGAGGTCAAGATGGACTGCTCTCTGCTTGACATGGACACGGAGGGGCAGAAACGTGACTGCACCGTGCCCCTCTGCCGAATTCAGAGCGGCCCCAGTCGCTCCTCCGTCTTCGAACTAGAGAAAAAATTATTGTCATAGCAGAAATAAGCTGCCTTATTACCAGGATCCAATCTCTAAGTAACGTTTATGAGTTGGATCAACAAGTCTTATTTGACATTCCAGGGCATTCCACTGCCCTCCTGTGGTTTTTACCTGAATGTAGGCCACTGCTGCTGAACAGTTTATTTATTCTGTCATATTTTGATAGGTAATTTAATATTGGAAAAACGTGTTTCAATAGCATCAGGTTGATTGAACAACGAAGGAACACATTTAATTTTTTTGTGCGCACATACTGGTTAGGACCATGGCATCTTAAGTTACAAAATGATGCTTATGTTAATTTGCTTTTGTCTGTGGATCTTTTATCCTCCGTTTTGATTTAATGCTGGTAATTATTTTGTATTGATTTTGTTTTTATATTGACGGATACAACCGTGTTTATTTTAGGATGAGTTCTGTCTAATGTCTGAGAGGTAATATTGAAGTCAACATGTGGCAACTGACAGATTTACAAATGTAGGATCTTAACTTGAGCCAGTTTGCTACAGCAGGAAAATAATCCTGCAGCAAGGACAGTTCTTCTGCAACAGGGTGATCAAATTAAGATCCTACATCTGTAACAGTGCAACAAACAACACTGGAAAACCTAGTCTCAACTAGAGGTTGACCGATTATGATTTTTCAATACCGATACCGATTATTGGAGGACCAAAAAAGGCGCTACCGATTAATCGGCTGATGTTTTTTTTACACATTTTATTTGTAATAATGACAATTACAACAATACTGAATGAAAACTTATTTTAAATTAATATAATACATCATTAAAATAAATTTAGCCTCAAGTAAATTAGGAAACATGTTCAATTTGGTTTAAATAATGTAAAAACAAAGTGTTGGAGAAGAAAGTAAAAGTGCAATATGTGCTATGTAAGAGAGCTAACGTTTCAGTTCCTTGCTCAGAACATGAGAACATATGAAAGCTGGTGGTTCCTTTTAACATGAGTCTTTAATATTCCCAGGTAAGACGTTTTAGGTTGTAGTTATTATAGGAATTATAGAACTATTTCCCTCTATACCATTTGTATTTCATTAACCTTTGACTATTTGATGTTCTTATTGGCACTTTAGTATTGCCAGTGAAACAGTATAGATTCCGTCCCTCTAGTTAGCGTGCGCTAACAAGCTAGCCATTTCACTTTGGTTACACCAGCCTCATCTCGGGAGTTGATAGGCTTGAAGTCATTAACAGCGCAATGCTTGACGCACAACAAAGAGCTGCTGGCAGAACGCACAAAAGTGCTGTTTGAATGAATGTTTACGCGCCTGCTTCTGCCTACCACCGCTCAGTCAGATGCTTTTATGCTCAGTCTCATCAACCATGTGTAGTTAACTAGTGATTATGATTGATTGTTTTTTAATGCTAGCTAGCAATTTACCTAGGTTTACTGCATTCGTTTAAACAGGCAGTCTCCTTGTGGAGTGCAACGAGATAGAGGCAGGTTGTTATTGCGTTGGACTAGTTAACTGTAAGGTTGCAAGATTGAATCCCCCGAGCTGACAAGGTGAAAGTCTGTCGTTCTGCCTCTGAACAACGCAGTTAACCCACCGTTCCTAGGCCATCATTGAAAATAAGAATGTGTTCTTAACTGACTTGCCTAGTTAAATAAAGGTATATTTATTTATTTTTATCGGCAAATCGGGGCTCAAAAATACCAACTTCCGATTGTTATGAAAACCTGAAATCGCCCCCAATTAATCGGCCATTCCGATTAATCGGTCGACCTCTAGTCTCAACACTAAACCAGGCCTGGTCAGCTTTTACTTTACCACTATACGACAAGCCTTACCAGCAGCTGGACCAGTACCAGTACTGTACATAAAGACTATTCTGCATTAACCTGCTGCTATGGTTTATGTGGAATATGACCATTTGGCTCGAAATCAGTTCACATGGGGGTCTACCTAGGTTCCTGTGAAAACACTATTTTGAAGAACAAAGAGATGGGAATTAAATACAGTGCCTTGCGAAAGTATTCGGCCCCCTTGAACTTTGCGACCTTTTGCCACATTTCAGGTTTCAAACATAAAGATATAAAACTGTATTTTTGTGTGAAGAATCAACAACAAGTGGGACAAAATCATGAAGTGGAACGACATTTATTGGATATTTCAAACTTTTTTAACAAATCAAAAACTGAAAAATTGGGTGTGCAAAATGATTCAGCCCCCTTAAGTTAATACTTTGTAGCGCCACCTTTTGCTGCGATTACAGCTGTAAGTCGCTTGGGGTATGTCTCTATCAGTTTTGCACATCGAGAGACTGAAATTTTTTCACATTCCTTTGACTTGGCCATTCTAACACCTGGATATGTTTATTTTTGAACCATTCCATTGTAGATTTTGCTTTATGTTTTGGATCATTGTCTTGTTGGAAGACAAATCTCCGTCCCAGTCTCAGGTCTTTTGCAGACTCCATCAGGTTTTCTTCCAGAATGGTCCTGTATTTGGCTCCATCCATCTTCCCATCAATTTTAACCATCTTCCCTGTCCCTGCTGAAGAAAAGCAGGCCCAAACCATGATGCTGCCACCACCATGTTTGACAGTGGGGATGGTGTGTTCAGGGTGATGAGCTGTGTTGCTTTTACGCCAAACATAACGTTTTGCATTGTTGCCAAAAAGTTCAATTTTGGTTTCATCTGACCAGAGCACCTTCTTCCACATGTTTGGTGTGTCTCCCAGGTGGCTTGTGGCAAACTTTAAACAACACTTTTTATGGATATCTTTGAGAAATGTCTTTCTTCTTGCCACTCTTCCATAAAGGCCAGATTTGTGCAATATACGACTGATTGTTGTCCTATGGACAGAGTCTCCCACCTCAGCTGTAGATCTCTGCAGTTCATCCAGAGTGATCATGGGGCTCTTGGCTGCATCACTGATCAGTCTTCTCCTTGTATGAGCTGAAAGTTTAGAGGGACAGCCAGGTCTTGGTAGATTTGCAGTGCTCTGATACTCCTTCCATTTCAATATTATCGCTTGCACAGTGCTCCTTGGGATGTTTAAAGCTTGGGAAATCTTTTTGTATCCAAATCCGGCTTTAAACGTCTTCACAACAGTATCTCGGACCTGCCTGGTGTGTTCCTTGTTCTTCATGATGCTCTCTGCGCTTTTAACGGACCTCTGAGACTATCACAGTGCAGGTGCATTTATACGGAGACTTGATTACACACAGGTGGATTGTATTTATCATCATTAGTCATTTAGGTCAACATTGGATCATTCAGAGATCCTCACTGAACTTCTGGAGAGAGTTTGCTGCACTGAAAGTAAAGGGGCTGAATAATTTTGCACGCCCAATTTTTCAGTTTTTGATTTGTTAAAAAAGTTTTAAATATCCAATAAATGTCGTTCCACTTCATGATTGTGTCCCACTTGTTGTTGATTCTTCACACAAAAATACAGTTTTATATCTTTGTTTGAAGCCTGAAATGTGGCAAAAGGTCGCAAAGTTCAAGGGGGCCGAATACTTTCGCAAGGCACTGTATATTTCAATACTTGTTTGAGTAACAGTTAAATGCTGTATTCCTTAGCAATCGTTTTCATATTAACATAAAAAGCTGACAGGAACTGTCTCTGATGCCACTAGACTACACACATTTTTATCATCTGAATATTCTGACCCCATTTAAGTACCATGCAAGTCATTAGTACCGAGCAACAAGTAAAACTGTCCATAAATATCCAATGGATTGTTGTTCGTCCCCGTTTACAAAGAATACCAAATGTTAAATCTCTGTTTTTGTAGTTCTGTTTAAATCGTGAGCACTTTCTCTTTATTTAAATCGACATTCCTAACAGTACATCCCAGACAGCTGTTGAAGTCAGTACAACTGGAAGAATACCTTTTTTTAACACTGCCTTTGAGATCAAATCTCATCACTGTCTAAGCTGGAGTCCTTGCTATATCCTGACATGTTAAGCATTCCATTAATTGAACGACAACTGAAGTTTTTTTGTTGCCTTATCTTCCTTTTTTATTAGCATTGTGTTATAGCTCTGTGTGTGAGGAAACTGGTTCAAGTGATTGAGACGACAACATACAGTACATACTGATCAAACCTGTTTATCAGTGTTTTTGTTCGCACCACAGAATCCCAGCGTTGTTTTATCTTCCTGTATCCCCATATTAATAGGTCAGTTGACCTCAACCTTCGTACTTTTATACTTAAACCACTTCAAGAATGGCCGTCTGATTAGAATGATAGGTCTTTGAACCAGTGTGAATCCTCAAACCCTCCACGTTCTTTCTGGAAATGTAAATCAACTCAAGATCATACCGAACAAATGTGAATCCATACCCTCTTTACCTTGTGTAGTGTCAATACCTGGAAATCAAGACCAAAATGCCTATTTTTGTTGTCTTAGTATCTTGGAATGAAAATGGTCTGCAATGCAGTAATTATAATGAAATAGTATTCTCTGAAATATTTCATGTTGGGTCTCAAATCAATTAATTAATTATGCTGCAAGTAGTCTCACTGGGAGGCAAATATTATTTTGCAGACATGCAGTATGACATGTCTTCTCAATAACCTGCATGGACCAACAGCTGTAATAGTGCTGTGTAGATGTTATGAGGACAAGGTCAAAGAAACTCTGGTGACGTGACCACTTTTCGGACTCTTCTCTGAGCGTAATAACCTGTAGTAGGATGACTAGGTGATGATGATATCCAGCCTCTGGAGGACCATGTAAGCCAATAGTTTAGTCTTATACAGTATGGCTCATGGTTTGCTACAGCACATATAGTATGAGACTAGGCTAGCAGGGCGATTGACAAAGCATAATCATTCAGACTTCCCGTACACTAAGTGCTTGTGTAGTTGGAGTGGTGTTGCACTCAACAAGCTGCAAGATACAGGGGAAGGAGCTCTGCTGTTGATCTGCAGACAGTCTCTCTGTTGAGGGACAAAATCATGTAAAGTCTCCTGTTCCCAAAACTTTCACCGAAGCTCAAAGTTCATGAGACAGATTTTTTATACTGTATTTTTAACCAGCCATTTGGTTTGAAATTATTTAAGTCAAATTGACAAATGTCTTTTATTTTATTTTTAAATACGTTTTTGTTACATAGTACCCATATACATACTTTTATTTGGGGCCTAGTGTATGTACAAGTATTCTAGTTTTATGGTCTCAGAATAAATCACCTGTATGGTGTTTTAAGAAACAATGTTTACCCCTCAGGAGTTGCTTCGGGATTAATAGATTTTTCTCCTACTACTTAGACGAGGTTAAATCAGTAAAGAAAATGTATGATTTTTAAAACAAAAACATATATTATACATGTATAATACACATGGCAGCCCCCCGCACCTCTCTGATTCAGAGGGGTTGGGTAAATGCGGAAGACACATTTCAGTTGAATGCATTCAGTTGTACAACTGACTAGGTATCCCCCTTTCCCTTTATTTTATGGTTATATGGTTAGAAAAAACCATGGTCTGAGAACATTGGCATTCTGTTACAAATCAATTCAAAACTAAGTCTGAGAGTTTAATTTCCCTAAATTGTGTGGGGTTAAAACTACTGATGTTGCATGTGTGACACTAAATAATAAAATATATTGTTTAAGTCTATCCCATGTCATGATCCATATAGGTTGGTGAAAACGGAACCAAGTCTACACTCTTGGAAAAAAATGTTCTGGATAGACGCATAAAGGATTCTATGCTTGCTTCATATGTGGCACCCCTAAAGGTTCTATATAGAACCCTCTTGTAGGGTTCTTTGGTCAGAACCCTAGGGGTTCTTCACTGAACCACAATTGGTACCATATAGAACTCTTGGGTTCTATATAGAACCTTTAGGGGTGCCATATGAAGCAAGCATAGAACCCCTTTTGGTTCTATCCAGAACCTTCTGTTCTAAGATGGTATAGTGATGTTTAAGATACAGTATGAGGTAGAATGTAAAGAGATCAAATTCTCCATCTTACACAAAATTATTTATTGTAAGATCTAATGTTTAAATTTAGGAATTGTAGATTTGAATAGTTTTTCTTGACACATGTCCCTTGTGTAAATAAAGATCTCCTCAAGGATATGTTGATCAATGCAAAATGAGTAGACTATTTGAATACAGAATTAGTCATTTACATTTTATTTTTTACATTTTGGACATTTAGCAGACACTTATCCAAAGTGACTTAGTGCATTCAACTAAGGTAGGTAAAACAACCACATCAATCAACTAAGGTAGGTAAAACAACCACATCAATCAACTAAGGTAGGTAAAACAACCACATCAATCAACTAAGGTAGGTAAAACAACCACATCAATCAACTAAGGTAGGTAAAACAACCACATATCAGTCAACTAAGGTAGGTAAAACAACCACATCAATCAACTAAGGTAGGTAAAACAACCACATATCAGTCAACTAAGGTAGGTAAAACAACCACATCAATCAACTAAGGTAGGTAAAACAACCACATCAATCAACTAAGGTAGGTAAAACAACCACATATCAGTCAACTAAGGTAGGTAAAACAACCACATATCAGTCAACTAAGGTAGGTAAAACAACCACATATCAGTCAACTAAGGTAGATAAAACAACCACATATCAGTCAACTAAGGTAGGTAAAACAACCACATCAATCAACTAAGGTAGGTAAAACAACCACATATCAGTCAACTAAGGTAGGTAAAACAACCACATCAATCAACTAAGGTAGGTAAAACAACCACATCAATCAACTAAGGTAGGTAAAACAACCACATCAATCAACTAAGGTAGGTAAAACAACCACATCAATCAACTAAGGTAGGTAAAACAACCACATCAATCAACTAAGGTAGGTAAAACAACCACATATCAGTCAACTAAGGTAGGTAAAACAACCACATCAATCAACTAAGGTAGGTAAAACAACCACATATCAGTCAACTAAGGTAGGTAAAACAACCACATATCAGTCAACTAAGGTAGGTAAAACAACCACATATCAGTCAACTAAGGTAGGTAAAACAACCACATATCAGTCAACTAAGGTAGGTAAAACAACCATCAGTCATTTCAAGTAAAAACAATTCAGTACAGCAGCTATGAAAGGTAGTAAGACAAGTGCAAGAAAAATATTGATTGATAAATTTGAATTACATTCATTGATTACATATCAATGTAATCGGAACACAGGAGACTGCACATGAATCTCATTAAATTACTGTAATTTACTGGTATTCTATTTAATTCTATGGGAGACTGTAGGATGTTATGTCCTTCAACACAGAGACTGCAGATCAACAGCAGAACTACCCGTGTATCTTCCTGTGTAGCTTGTTGAGTGCAACACCACTCCAACTACACAAGACCTTTAGGCTATTAGATTATAGATTATTATTAGATTATATATATAGATATATATAGACGTTTATACGTCCCGTACTGTGTCTGACATACAGACCTGACTCAGCACTGTACCTGACATACAGACCTGGCTCAGCACTGTGTCTGACATACAGACCTGGCTCAGCACTGTACTTGACATACGGACCTGGCTCAGCACTGTACCTGACATACAGACCTGGCTCAGCACTGTGTCTAACATACAGACCTGGCTCAGCACTGTACTTGACATACGGACCTGGCTCAGCACTGTACCTGACATACGGACCTGGCTCAGCACTGTACCTGACATACGGACCTGGCTCAGCACTGTACTTGACATATGGACCTGGCTCAGCACTGTACTTGACATACAGACCTGGCTCAGCACTGTACTTGACATACAGACCTGGCTCAGCACTGTGCCTGACATACAGACCTGGCTCAGCTCTGTGCCTTGACATACAGACCTGGCTCAGCACTGTGCCTGACATACAGACCTGGCTCAGCTCTGTGCCTTGACATACAGACCTGGCTCAGCTCGGTGCCTTGACATACAGACCTGGCTCAGCTCTGTGCCTGACATACAGACCTGGCTCAGCTCTGTGCCTGACATACAGACCTGGCTCAGCTCTGTGCCTTGACATACAGACCTGGCTTAGCTCTGTGCCTTGACATACAGACCTGGCTCAGCACTGTGCCTTGACATACAGACCTGGCTCAGCACTGTGCCTTGACATACAGACCTGGCTCAGCACTGTACCTGACATACAGACCTGGCTCAGCACTGTGTCTGACATACAGACCTGACTCAGCACTGTACTTGACATACGGACCTGGCTCAGCACTGTACTTGACATACAGACCTGGCTCAGCACTGTGTCTGACATACAGACCTGGCTCAGCACTGTGCCTGACATACAGACCTGGCTCAGCACTGTGTCTGACATACAGACCTGACTCAGCACTGTACTTGACATACGGACCTGGCTCAGCTCTGTGCCTTGACATACAGACCTGGCTCAGCTCTGTGCCTTGACATACAGACCTGGCTCAGCACTGTACCTGACATACAGACCTGGCTCAGCTCTGTGCCTGACATACAGACCTGGCTCAGCACTGTGCCTGACATACAGACCTGGCTCAGCTCTGTGCCTTGACATACAGACCTGGCTCAGCACTGTACCTGACATACAGACCTGGCTCAGCTCTGTGCCTGACATACAGACCTGGCTCAGCACTGTGCCTGACATACAGACCTGGCTCAGCACTGTGCCTGACATACAGACCTGGCTCAGCACTGTACCTGACATACAGACCTGGCTCAGCACTGTACTTGACATACAGACCTGGCTCAGCACTGTACCTGACATACAGACCTGGCTCAGCACTGTACCTGACATACAGACCTGGCTCAGCACTGTGCCTGACATACAGACCTGGCTCAGCACTGTGCCTGACATACAGACCTGGCTCAGCACTGTACCTGACATACATACAGACCTGGCTCAGCACTGTACCTGACATACAGACCTGGCTCAGCACTGTACCTGACAGCTCTGTGCCTGGCTCAGCACTGTGTCTGACATACAGACCTGGCTCAGCACTGTACCTGACAGCTCTGTGCCTGGCTCAGCACTGTGTCTGACATACAGACCTGGCTCAGCACTGTACCTGACATACAGACCTGGCTCAGCACTGTACCTGACATACAGACCTGGCTCAGCACTGTACCTGACATACAGACCTGGCTCAGCACTGTGTCTGACATACAGACCTGGCTCAGCACTGTACCTGACATACAGACCTGGCTCAGCACTGTACCTGACATACAGACCTGGCTCAGCACTGTGTCTGACATACAGACCTGGCTCAGGACTGTACCTGACATACAGACCTGGCTCAGCACTGTACCTGAAAGCTCTGTGCCTGGCTCAGCACTGTGTCTGACATACAGACCTGGCTCAGCACTGTACCTGACAGCTCTGTGCCTGGCTCAGCACTGTGTCTGACATACAGACCTGGCTCAGCACTGTCTGACATACAGACCTGGCTCAGCACTGTACCTGACATACAGACCTGGCTCAGCACTGTGTCTGCCATACAGACCTGACTCAGCACTGTACTTGACATACAGACCTGGCTCAGCACTGTGCCTGACATACAGACCTGGCTCAGCACTGTACCTGACATACATACAGACCTGGCTCAGCACTGTACCTGACATACAGACCTGGCTCAGCACTGTACCTGACATACAGACCTGGCTCAGCACTGTACCTGACAGCTCTGTGCCTGGCTCAGCACTGTGTCTGACATACAGCCCTGGCTCAGCACTGTACCTGACAGCTCTGTGCCTGGCTCAGCACTGTGTCTGACATACAGACCTGGCTCAGCACTGTCTGACATACAGACCTGGCTCAGCACTGTACCTGACATACAGACCTGGCTCAGCACTGTGTCTGCCATACAGACCTGACTCAGCACTGTACTTGACATACAGACCTGGCTCAGCTCTGTGCCTTGACATACAGACCTGGCTCAGCACTGTACCTGACATACATACAGACCTGGCTCAGCACTGTACCTGACATACAGACCTGGCTCAGCACTGTACCTGACATACAGACCTGGCTCAGCACTGTACCTGACAGCTCTGTGCCTGGCTCAGCACTGTGTCTGACATACAGACCTGGCTCAGCACTGTGTCTGACATACAGACCTGGCTCAGCACTGTACCTGACATACAGACCTGGCTCAGCACTGTACCTGACATACAGACCTGGCTCAGCACTGTACCTGATAGCTCTGTGCCTGGCAAGAAACTGATATTGATTTTGTAGTTCATATTTACAATAAATCGTCCCACTTATGAAGATAGAGAAGGAACTTTGTGATAATATACATAAGCAATATGAATGTATGTAACCCCTACTGCACTATCATATGTATATACTCAATGCTACTGCACTGTCATATGTATATACTCAATGCTACTGCACAGTCATATGCATATACTCATTGCTACTGCACTGTCATATATATATACTCAATGCTACTGCACAGTCATATGTATATACTCAATGCTACTGCACTGTCATATGCATATAGTCATTGCTACTGCACTGTCATATGTATATACTCAATGCTACTGCACAGTCATATGCATATACTCATTGCTACTGCACTGTCATATGTATATACGCATTGCTACTGCACTGTCATATGTATATACTGAATACTATATCCCCTTCAAATGAGTGGACTCAGATTTTTAAGCCACGCCCTTTGCAGACAGGTGTATAAAATCGAGCACACAGCCATGCATTCTCCATAGACAAATATTGGCAGTAGAATGGCACGTACTGAAGAGCTCAGTGACTTTCAACATGGCACCGTCATAGGATGCCACCTTTCCAACAAGTCAGTTCGCCACATTTCTGCCCTGCTGTAGCTGCCCCGGCCAACTGTAAGTGCTGCTTCTGGAATCAACGTCAGCACAAGAACTGTTCGTCAGGAGCTTCATGAAATGGGTTTCCATGGCCGAGCAGCCGCACACAGCCTAAAATCAGCATGTGCAATGCCAAGCTGGAGTGGTGTAAATCTCACCGCCAGGGGACTCTGGAGCAATGGAAACGCATTCTCTGGAGTGATGAATCATACTTCGCCATCTGGCTGTCCGACAAATCTTGGTTTGGCAGATGCCAGGAGAATGATACCTGCCCGAATGCATAGTGCCAACTGTAAAGTTTGGTGGAGGAGGAATAATGGTCTGAGGCTGTTTATCATGGTTTGGGAAAGGGCCCTTAGTTCCAGTGAAGGGATTTTTTACACTACAGCATAAAATGACATTCTAGACTGTTTCCAACTCTGGCTGCTTCCAACTTTGTGGCAACCAGGCCTAATCGAGCCGGGCCTAATCACCCAACATCAGTGCCCGACCTCACTAATGCTCATGGCTTGAGCACGGCCTGGAACAGATGAAAAGCTGACCTTTACCATACTTCCTCACTCCACACTTCAACTTTGTAGTAATTACCATTTATGGCAATTTGTCCATACCTGTGACAAAGTATAAATGAATTAACCCCAATGACCTTCAGAGTCAAAGGAGACTTTGCAGTTGATCAAAACGTACTACCTTTTGCATTATCATAAAAATACCAATGATTCTATATAAGATGTGCTATGATTAGTTTTATGAGTATATAATAAGTATATAATATCCCATTCTGTTCTATATTATGAATATCCTTGTGTGAAAACGATGGTGATTCCGAAGGTTTTCAGGAATAATCAAAGATTGTTAAGTTAAGAAGAATACTTTTGTTGAAGAATCCTGACAACCTTTGACCTGGTTGCCTTGGAGCCATTTTGGAGCGTCCCCAGCTGTTCTGTCCCACCACGGTTTCACGGCGGCCGTCCTTTCTACTCCTGCTTCCCCTGAGAGCCAAGCTTTCGTAGCGGCCCACTTCACATTGATTCTCAGAGCTAGAACAATGGGAATATCTGATTTACTTTTTCACTGGTAGGAATTAAAGGCAGTGGAATTGGCTCCTCTTACTGGAAGCTATTCTAGCGGCCTCTTCTCCTGATGCACAGTTAGGCCATCCCATTTAGAGAAAACAGGTAGTGCTTGCTTAAATTGTAAACCGAAGCAAACAGACATCCGGCATTTCTTCCTTATTTAGAAGTTGTGAGGTACTTTGTGAGGTAGCGAGAGACTGAAAAACAGCTTCTATCTCAAGGCCATCAGACTGTTAAACAGCCATCACTAACATTGAGTGGCTGCTGCCAACATACTGACTCAACTCTAGCCACTTTAATAATAGAGAAATTGATGTAATAAATGTATCACTAGCCACTTTAGACAATGGCACTTAATACCATACATTACTCATCTCATACAGTGGGGAGAACAAGTATTTGATACACTGTCGATTTTGCAGTTTTTCCTACTTACAAAGCATGTAGAGGTCTGTATTTTTTTAATCATAGGTCCACTTCAACTGTGAGAGACGGAATCACCTGTTGTTAATATGAGGAAATCAGTCAATTGAAATTAATTCAGGTTCAGGTTGTGAGGCCGGTTGGACGTACTGCCAAATTTTCTAAAACGACTTCGTAGGCGGCTTATGGTAGAGAAAGGAACATTAAATAATCTGGCAAAAGCACTGGTGGGCATTCCTGCAGTCAGTATGCCAATTGCATGCTCCCTCAAAATTTGGGACATCTGTGGCATTGGGTTGTGTGACAAAACTGTGAGAAACACTCACTAACAGGGATGTGAAAAAAATTGTGCACAGAATTTGAGAGAAATAAGCTTTTTGTGCACATGGAAAATATCTGGGATATTTTATTTCAACTCAAGAAACATACCAAGATGGCGTAGCAGTGAAGACGTGTGTTTGTCCTCTCGTGTACTTTTGTATTTTTCATATTTTTTTGTATATATTTCAATTTATATTCAATCTCTTTTCGATTTTTAATTTGATTATACCTTCCGGTAACCTGCCTCACCCAATGTGATACGGAATCGCTATTATTTTCAATTTTAGAACACATTCAAGAACCTCCAGAAGCTAACCAGCTAATTAGCTATAAGCTATTTAGTAATTGTTAGCTACTGCTAGCGGCTTTTACCTGCTGCACAGATACCAGCCCTGTTTTTAGTCTGGATAATACTCGCTAGTCTACCAGTATCTGACTGTCTCTCCACAACAATGCCGGATTCCTGCCGTAATCCCTGGACCATACTTCTGATCTTCACATCTAGCTTGCAGATAGCTAGCTCACAGCTTGCAGCTAGCTAGCTCACTGTGGCACCCAGTACCGAAGCTATCCCTGAGGCCCACCTCCCGGCCTACTCAGCTGTTCACCCGAACCCCACCCATACAAGGCTAGAGCTCCACCAGATCCTTGCTGTAAACTCTGGACCTTGGCACCGGATCACCGCTGCTACCGATTGGATATAGTGGCTAACGCCACGCCACGAAGCTAGCACCAGTTAGCCATGAGCCAGGCACATCTCCCGGCTAGCAAACTAAATTCCACAATACCTCTTTCGCCATCTGTCTTTGATTCTCTGTTGACATGGCGCCCCGCCTCACCACCATGACTGGTCTGCCGACGAATACTCCATCCGCTGTGCCTTCATCCGGCCTCCATCGGAGCAGACGCTCCTACTAGCCCAGGGCTACTAACTTTAAACGCTGTGTCGCCCGCGTGCTAGCATAGTGGCGGCTTACCTGTTCCATCTACTGCTGCCCCCTGGACACTATGATCACTTGGCTACATAGCTGATGCCTGCTGGACTGTCCATTAATCACGGTACTCCATTCTGTTTATTTATTTTATCTGTCGGCCCCAGCTGCCAATATTCCTTGTATACTGTTGTTCAGGTTAGTTATTATTGTTTTAGTTTACAATGGAGCCCCTAGTTCCACTCTTCATACCTCTGATACCTCCTTTGTCCCACCTCCCACACATGCGGTGACCTCACCCATTACAACCAGCATGTCCAGAGATACAACCTCTCTTATCATCACCCAGTGCCTGAGCTTACCACGCCCAGAAATCTGCTCCTTTTATTCTTTGTCCCCAACGCTCTAGGCGACTAGTTTTGATAGCCTTTAGCCGCACCCTCATCCTACTCCTCCTCTGTTCCGCGGGTGATGTGGAGGTAAACCCAGGCCCTGCGTGTCCCCAGGCACCCTCATTTGTTGACTTCTGTGATCGAAAAAGCCTTGGTTTCATGCATGTCAACATCAGAAGCTTCTTCCCTAAGTTTGTTTTACTGACTGCTTTAGTACACTCTGCCAAACCTGATGTCCTTGCTGTGTGTGAATTCTGGCTTAGGAAGGCCACCAAAAATTCTGAGATTTCCATACCCAACTATAACATTTTCCATCAAGATAGAACTGCCAAAGGGGGGGGGGGGGGGGAGTTGCAGTCTACTGCAGAGTTTGACATTACTTTGCAGGCTTACTTCCCAGGTCCGTACCCAAACAGTTCGAACTTCTAATTTTAAAAATGAATCTCAGAAATAAGTCTCTCACTTTTGCCGCCTGCTACCGTCCCCCCCCCCCCCCCCTCAGCTCCCAGCTGTGCCCTGGACACCATTTGTGAATTGATCGCCCCCCCATCTAGCTTCAGAGTTTGTTCTGTTAGGTGACCTAAACTGGGATATGCTTAACACCCCGGCAGTCCTACAATCTAAGATAGATGCTCTCAATCTCACACAAATCATCAAGGAACCCACCAGGTATAACCCTAAATCTGTCAACATGGGCACCCTCATAGACATTATCCTGACTAACTGGCCCTCCAAATACACCTCCGCTGTCTTCAATCAGGATCTCAGCGATCACTGCCTCATTGCCTGTATCCGCTACGGGTCCGCAGTCAAACGACCACCCCTCATCACTGTCAAACGCTCCCTAAAACACTTCTGCGAGCAGGCCTTTCAAATCAACCTGGCCCGGGTGTCCTGGAAGGATATTGACCTCATCCCGTCAGTTGAGGATGCCTGGTCTTTCTTTAAAAGTAACTTCCTCACCATCTTAGATAAGCATGCTCCGTACAAAAAAATACAGAACTAAGAACAGATATAGCCCCTGGTTCATTCCAGACCTGACTAAAGCACATTATACCACTGCGACCCATATGCTCTAGTCGACTGGCCCTTGCTACATATTCGTCGCCAGACCCACTGGCTCCAGGTCATCTACAAGTCCATGCTAGGTAAATCTCCGCCTTATCTCAGTTCACTGGTCACGATGGCAACACCCACCCGTAGCACGCGCTCCAGCAGGTGTATCTCACTGATCATCTCTAAAGCCAACACCTCATTTGGCTGCCTTTCCATCCAGTTCTCTGCTGCCTGTGACTGGAACGAATTGCAAAAATTGTTGAAGTTGGAGACTTTTATCTCCCTCACCAACTTTAAACATTTGCTATCTGAGCAGCTAACAGCTGCAGCTGTACATAGTCCATCGGTAAATAGCCCACCCAATTTACCTACCTCACCCCTATACTGCTTTTATTTGACACCTGAAACCCCACCTCTTTAAGGAATACCTAGGATAGGATAAGTAATCCCTCTCACCCCCCCCCCCTTTAAGATTTAGATGCACTATTGTAAAGTGACTGTTCCACTGGATGTCATAAGGTGAATGCACCAATTTGTAAGTCGCTCTGGATAAGAGCGTCTGCTAAATGACTTAAATGTAAATGTAAATGTAAATTTATTAACTTTTCTGCTCTTTTGCACACCAGTATCTCTACTTGCACATGACCATCTGATCATTTATCACTCGTTAATCTGCTAAATTGTAATTATTCGCCTACCTCCTCATGCCTTTTGCACACAATGTATATAGACAATTTTTTTCTCTTTCTTTTTTTTAATACTGTGTTATTGTTTACTCCATGTATAACTCAGTGTTGTTGTCTGTCCACACTGCTATGCTGTAACGGCGTTCTTCGTTTGTCGAAAGAGAGTCGGACCGAAATGCAGCGTGGTTGTTACTCATGTTCTTTAATGAATGGATCGCGATACATGAAATAACTTATACAAATACAAAACAACAAACGGAATGAGAAAACTAATTACAGCCTATCTGGTGAACACTACACAGAGACAGGAACAATCACCCACGAAATACACAGTGAAACCCCGGCTACCTAAATACGGTAGCCCATCAGAGACAACAAGAATCACCTGACACCGGACAGCTTAGGACTGAGGGGCAGCTCGGGACTGAGGGGCAGCTCGGGACTGAGGGGCAGCTCGGGACTGAGTGGCAGCCCGGAACTGAGGGGCAGCCCGGGACTGAGGGGAAGCCCAGTACTGAGAGAAAGCCCAGCACTGAGAGGAAGCCCAGTACTGAGAGGAAGCCCAGTACTGAGATGAAACTCAGGCAGGTAGTAGGCTCCGGTAGATCCTGGCTGGCTGGCGGATCTGGAAGATTCTGGTTCACTAGCAGATCTGGAAGAGACTGGTTGACTGGCAGATCTGGAAGAATCTGCTCTGGCTGCTCCATGCAGGCTGGCAGCACCTTGCAGACTGGCAGCTCCTTGCAGACTGGCAGTTCCTTGCAGACTGACAGCTCCTTGCAGACTGGCAGCTCCTTGCAGACTGGCAGCTCCTTGCAGACTGACAGCTCTGGCTGCTCCATGCAGACTGACAGCTCCTTGCAGACTGACAGCTCCTTGCAGACTGGCAGCTCCTTGCAGACTGACAGCTCTGGCTGCTTCATGCAGACTGACATCTCTGGCTGCTTCATACAGACTGACAGCTCTGGCTGCTTCATGCAGACTGACAGCTCTGGCTGCTTCATGCAGACTGACAGCACCCTGCAGACTGACAGCTCTGGCTGCTTCATGCAGACTGACAGCTCTGGCTGCTTCATGCAGACTGACAGCTCTGGCTGCTTCATGCAGACTGACAGCTCTGGCTGGTTCATGCAGACTGACAGCTCAGGCTGCTCCGAACAGGCAGGAGGCTCCGGCAGCGCTGTGGAGGAGGAAGGTTCTAGAAGCGCTGAACAGGCGGGAGACTCCGACATCGCAGGAGGGAAGGAAGGCTCTGATAGCGCTGAACAGACAGGAGACTCCAGCAGCGCTGTAGAGGAGGAAGGCTCTGAAAGCGCTGAACAGGCCGGAGACTCCGACAGCGCAGGAGAGGCGAGGCGCACTGTAGGCCTGATACGTGGTGCTGGCACTGGTGGTACTGGGCCGAGGACACGCACAGGAAGCCTGGTGCGGGGAGCTGCTACCGGAGGACTGGTATGTGAAGGTGGCACAGGAGGGACTGGACCGTGAAGGTGTACTGGAGAGCCTGAGAGCAGGACTGGCACAGGACGTGCAAGGCTAGGTAGGTACACAGGAGGCCTATTGCGTGAGGCTGGCACAATTTTCACCAGCCGACTAACACGCACCTCAGGACGAGTATGGAGCGCTGACCCAGGTGCCATTAAATCCCAGACACGCTCCGTCGGACGAATATCGTACCTATAGCACCATACGAGCAACTCCCTCATTACTCTCTCCTCCACTTTTCCCATTAGCTCCTTCACAGTCTCTTCTTCGCTCACCTCTAACACACAAAATACTAAGACCAAGGCGTGACATATGCTTTATCTTGGCCAGGTCGCAGTTGTAAATGAAAACTTGTTCTCAACTAGCCTACCTGGTTAAATAATGGTGAAATAAAAATAAATAAAATAAAAATGGGACCAACATGTTGCGTTTATATTTTTGTTCAGTGAACAATACAAAACATACACATACAAAAGACAACATACAAAGAAACATCAACAGCATCACTCCTGCTCAGACCCACCTACTCTCACCCTTATCTCCATGTCTGCACCACTCTCCACTATGTCTTCAAATTGCACCATTTTATTCCTCTCTGTCACCTATGCTTTTTCCATATTTAGATAATGAAGTATATGATCTTTCCATTGTCTTAACGATGGAGGATTGGTCGATTTACAGTTTTTAAGTATACGTTTTTTTCAAGATAATTGCCGAGAATAGTATCGTCCAACCTATCGGGTATCTCACTGCACCCTCATATGACGTCTTCGAATATGCAGACAGATGGATTAAAAGTGAATTTACATTGTAATACTCCTGACAGCCAAATTTCTAACTCTACCTCCATAAACTCCTAACTCTAACTCCATAAATTCTCGGCTTAGTCTGTCTTTCAATCCGAGGCCCTCTTGTGGTTTTCAGTTATTTTGCAGAATGAATATTCTGTCATCCCTCAAAGCAACACCTCCAGAAAATCAGGTAATTACAGCAGGTATGAGGCTAATATCTGCCAATATGTCACCAGGTGGCCTGAAAAAACAAGCCTATGTGGAGAAACACAGGAATGCTACAAATATATAGATAAATTACTTGATAGATGTACTGTGGGAGTCATCTTTGAGTTCCAGGATGAACTGTTTGTATTTAGTGCTCATTCTGTTGTTGACAGATGTGACCCTGTGCTAACAAGGCTCCGGAGCCAATATCCTCCCTTCCATCTGGTCAGGACAGCCTCAAACAGCCAATTGAGCAGCTCAGTCTGGACGGAGCTATGAACATAACAAAGACAGTCTGTGATTGGACATTCTCTCTTCATCAGCCAAAAACTGCTTAGTTAGGTCCTAAGATTCCCTCAGTCTCTGGCTGGGGAACAGGATCCATTTCCTAAAGGGATCAGAGGCACAATCTTGGCCTGACTTCAATGAGGTGTGCCTTCATCCGTTGGAGATGGAGATGTCAAACCTCAGGCACCTTAGTGAAGCTCTGTTGTCCTGCTTGATATGGATGGTGGTGTCCGGCCTCCTCGGGCCAGAGTTTAACTGACATATGTGACTGACCACAGCCTGTTATACTGTGCTTGTGTCCATGAGCCGGTGGCCTGTGGTGTTATCAAACCCAGAGAGTGTACCTGTAGGAACCACCTGTTCTCTGTGCTGCACCGGGCAGTCAGCTCCAGTTTAGATGGCACTAATGGCCATTGGCGCAGACTCAAGATGGCGCTGACAGAGAGGGCTGTCTCGCTTCTAGTCCTTAGGAAACTTTGCAGTATTTTGTTTTTTATGTATTATATATTATGTATTAATCTTAAGTGTTATTACAAGCATTTCGCTACACTCGCAATACCATTTGCTGACCATGTGCATGTGACTAATAACATTTGATTTGATTGTGCAAATAAGACTCTTGACCGTCTGGTACACGTGCCCGCTCAACGTGGCCCTCCTGCTGAACAACGCAGAGGTGTGGCATCTCACACGGATCAAGTGCAAATCTGTAGGAGACAAGCCAGCCTTCTTGGACTATTTCAGAGTACAGCATCTGCAGATGCTGTCTGTGTCATACACCTTGTGGCTGTCTGGCCAGACACATGACATCATAATGGGGAGGGACGTGGGTGCACCTTACTACAAAGAGGCCAGGCTTGGGATCATCCACAGCTCAGTGCTGCTGGGAGAATCCAATGTGAAGGCCTATACCATTCAAACCAATATAGACAGCAATGAGTCCTCCCTTCCCCAGATCTCTAAAGTCAAGCTACCAGAGACTTCCTGTATATTTGTAACTTTTATATACTAATGCAGATTACTTTTTCTTTGCTAACATTGCCAATGTACCTAACATTTCACACAGTTGCAGACATAGGTAGTGGCAATCTTCATAATCACTGTTGACCAAATAGAATGTTTCTCCTTTTGGTCATTTCAATATGATAAGGTCACGATTCAATCATTGCATATAGTGTATTTTCACAATTTCCATAACAAGAAGTAATAGCACCATGTGAGACATTGTGCCGTGCAAATCAAACCCACTCCATAAGGAAATCAGACAGGAAAACAGCCAAGTGGAAGAAACAGTGGGAAGGCTGGACACAGGGATTGAACCCTGTTGTTACCACTACACCACTGCTCTGCACAGATAGTCCCATTACTTTAAAGACAGTATGTTCTGCCGTTATTCCTCTACACATCAACAGACTTGAAGATGGGAGAACTAAGTTGTCCAACACTGGCTCACTGCCATACATGGACCCTGCTTTCCACTGGTGCCAAAGGTCCTGTTCCCCCAAAGGGAGACATGTATGCAGCCTGCTCCTGCTCCTGTCTCTTTCTGCTTGACACTTCATCTTTCTGCCAGCATCTCTGTTCGGCGAGTTAAGTTTTTCTACCAGTCAAAAACGTGTGCCTGCTGAGTGCACAGTGCAAGCACATATGAGGGTAATATGAACATGGTTTGATGACAATACCTATAAATTAAGCAATAGAAATCATGCCATTATGACAGGGAACACATCCTGATTGTGTACGGCTTTATGACAGGGAACACATCCTGATTGTGTACGGCTTTATGACAGGGAACACATCCTGATTGTGTACTGCTTTATGACAGGGAACACATCCTGATTGTATACGGCTTTATGACAGGGAACACATCCTGATTGTATACGGCTTTATGACAGGGAACACATCCTGATTGTATACGGCTTTATGACAGGGAACACATCCTGATTGTATACGGCTTTATGACAGGGAACACATCCTGATTGTGTACTGCTTTATGACAGGGAACACATCCTGATTGTATACGGCTTTATGACAGGGAACACATCCTGATTGTATATGGCTTTATGACAGGGAACACATCCTGATTGTGTACAATGAATATGAACAGTACATGCAGGGCTCCCATGTAAAATAGACCTTGGTCTCAATAGGACTCCCTGCTTAAATAATACAAATGATGATACACTTCCTAAACTTCAATAGTATTGTGCTCCATCAATGTCTGAAAGAGAGTAAGGTGTTGCAAAGAATCACCACTTGGTGGCAGTGTAGACTTATCTGAACTACGTGGCCAGTCAATACCTGATGGCAGACACTGTCTTAGTGTCAGGAACACAGGCAATCTGTTCCACCAGGGAGAGCAGAAGTCCCAGTACTCCTCTGCATGCCACTCTAGTCTCATCCATTTTAGTTCGCTCAACTGGGTTCAGTGACCACTTGATGTTTCTCCTTGTGGTCCTCTGTAAGTTATTCTACTGGAGAGTAACCATTCAAATAAGGGTTGTGTTTTTTCCACGTTTTCAATTTCATGTGACACTTTATATTAAGTTTAGTTGCACAAACACCACATGGTTAAATTGGATTTCCTTTTTGGGGGGTGGATATTAGTAATGGCTTGTATTTGCACAGTTACTAAACTTTTATTACTGGTGACCTGCAAATCACTTATTAATATATAATAGGGTCTTACTGTGTTACGGTGTCGATTACACCTGTAGATATATCATGGTTTAATCATGCTATATCATGCTACAGTATATCATGGTATATCAATAATTTATGTAAAATTATAGGTTTAAAATCTATTTAGGCTATTTTTTTTATTCCAATCAAGTTATTGTCAAGTTATTGTCAGTGTATTGTGTCCTTTCATATAGCATCTACAACCCACCAACATTTCAACAGCAGGCCTTTCATATAGCATCTACAACCCATCAACATCTCCAACAGCAAGCCTTTCATATAGCATCTACAACCCACCAACATCTCCAACAGCATATAGCATCTACAACCCACCAACATCTCCAACAGCAGGCCTTTCATATAGCATCTACAACCCACCAACATCTCCAACAGCAATCCTTTCATATAGCATCTACAACCCACCAACATCTCCAACAGCAGTCCTTTCATATAGCATCTACAACCCACCAACATCTCCAACAGCAGGCCTTTCATATAGTATCTACAACCCACCAACATCTCCAACAGCAGGCCTATCATATAGTATCTACAACCCACCAAAATCTCCAACAGCAGGCCTTTCATATAGCATCTACAACCCACCAACATCTCCAACAGCAAGCCTTTCATATAGCAGCTACAACCCACCAACATCTCCAACAGCAGGCCTTTCATATAGTATCTACAACCCACCAACATCTCCAACAGCAGTCCTTTCATATAGCATCTACAACCCACCAACATCTCCAACAGCAGGCCTTTCATATAATATCTACAACCCACCAACATCTCCAACAGCAGGCCTTTCATATTGCATCTACAACCCACCAACATCTCCAACAGCAGTCCTTTCATATAGCATCTACAACCCACCAACATCTCCAACAGCAGGCCTTTCATATTGCATCTACAACCCACCAACATCTCCAACAGCAGGCCTTTCATATTGCATCTACAACCCACCAACATCTCCAACAGCAGTCCTTTCATATAGCATCTACAACCCACCAACATCTCCAACAGCAGGCCTTTCATATAGTATCTACAACCCACCAACATCTCCAACAGCAGTCCTTTGATCCTGACACGTCTTCATTAAGAGGTTTCTTCCACAAAGACATGGACATGTTGTGATATTAATGCCATTTCATAGATGTTTGTTGAGCGCTATGCACAGCAGCATTCTTGTGTTGTTGGTATGGACGGGAATTGTTGAATATCATGTCACACATAACATTACATTGACCCTCCCTGCTGGGCTGTGAACTGATTCCATGGTCACTGTGACATTTACCGTGGCAACCAGGGGCTGGGAAATAGACCGAGGCAGAAACAATTATTCCTGTCAGGCTTTAACTGCCTGACTACGTCTCCTGCCCTGGCTGTCGCCTTGCTCTTTTAGAAGTATTCTGGTGTCATTGAGACAGCCCTCTTTTAAAGGACCTAGCTGTATGGTGACCTTAAGTTTCTTTTCATATGTATTCCCATGATGTTATTGACATATCAACAAATTATATGTGAACATATCAGAAATTGTGGCAAATGTGACCAAATATTTGATGTCATTGCCATTGTAGATCAATAACAACAATTGTTGATAATGGTGTCTCCCCATTTACTAACAGTACAAACCTGTACTGTCAAATGTTATTATTTTCCAGTATGCAATTACTTATCCACAATTAATAAATAAAAAATATAGATGTCACACCCTCACCTGCTCTGAAATATGAGCAAGTGTATGTTGTGGATCTAGATGTGGACATCAAATCAAATTTATTTGTCACATACACATGGTTAGCAGATGTTAATGCGAGTGTAGCGAAATGCTTGTGCTTCTAGTTCCGACAATGCAGTAATAACCAACAAGTAATCTAGCTAACAATTCCAAAACGACTACCTTATAGACACAAGTATAAGGGGATAAAGAATATGTACATAAAGATATATGAATGAGTGATGGTACAGAGCGGCATAGGCAAGATACAGTAGATGGTATCGAGTACAGTATATACATATGAGATGAGTATGTAAACACTCGTGGCATAGTTAAAGTGGCTAGTGATACATGTATTACATAAAGATGCAGTAGATGATATAGAGTACAGTATATACATATGCATATGAGATGAATAATGTAGGGTAAGTAACATTATATAAGGTAGCATTGTTTAAAGTGGCTAGTGATATATTTACATCATTTCCCATCAATTCCCATTATTAAAGTGGCTGGAGTTGGGTCAGTGTCAATGTCAGTGTGTTGGCAGCAGCCACTCAATATTAGTGGTGGCTGTTTAACAGTCTGATGGCCTTGAGATAGAAGCTGTTTTTCAGTCTCTCGGTCCCAGCTTTGATGCACCTGTACTGACCTCGCCTTCTGGATGATAGCGGGGTGAACAGGCAGTGGCTCGGGTGGTTGTTGTCCTTGATGATCTTAATGGCCTTCCTGTGACATCGGGTGGTGTAGGTGTCCTGGAGGGCAGGTAGTTTGTCCCCGGTGATGCGTTGTGCAGACCTCACTACCCTCTGGAGAGCCTTACAGTTGTGGGCGGAGCAGTTGCCGTACCAGGCGGTGATTACAGCCCGCCAGGATGCTCTCGATTGTGCATCTGTAGAAGTTTGTGTGTGCTTTTGGTGACAAGCCAAATTTCTTCAGCCTCCTGAGGTTGAAGAGGCACTACTGCGCCTTCTTCACCACAATGCTGTCTGTGTGGGTGGACCAATTCAGTTTGTCTGTGATGTGTACGCCGAGGAACGTAAAACTTACTACCCTCTCCACTACTGTTCCATCGATGTGGATAGGGGGGTGTTCCCTCTGCTGTTTCCAGAAGTCCACAATCATCTCCTTCGTTTTGTTGATGTTGAGTGTGAGGTTATTTTCCTGACACCACACTCCGAGGGCCCTCACCTCCTTCCTGTAGGCCATTTCGTCGTTGTTGGTAATCAAGCCTACCACTGTTGTGTCATCCGCAAACTTGATGATTGAGTTGGAGGCGTGCGTGGCCACGCAGTCGTGGGTGAACAGGGAGTACAGGAGAGGGCTCAGAACACACCCTTGTGGGGCCCCAGTGTTGAGGATCAGCGGGGTGGAGATGTTATTGCCTACCCTCACCACCTGGGGGCGGCCCGTCAGGAAGTCCAGTACCCAGTTGCACAGGGCGGGGTCGAGACCCAGGGTCTTGAACTTGATGACGAGCTTGAAGGGTACTATGGTGTTAAATGCCGAGCTGTAGTCGATGAACAGCATTCTCACATAGGTATTCCTCTTGTCTAGATGTGTTAGGGCAGTGTGCAGTGTGGTTGAGATTGCATCGTCTGTGGACCTACTTGGGCGGTAAGCAAATTGGAGTAGATCTAGGGTGTTAGGTAGGGTGGAGGTGATATGGTCCTTGACTAGTCTCTCAAAGCACTTCATGATGACGGAAGTGAGTGCTACAGGGCGGTAGTCGTTTAGCTCAGTTACCTTAGCTTTCTTGGGAACAGGAACAATGGTGGCCCTCTTGAATCATGTGGGAACAGCAGACTGGGATAGGGATTGATTTAATATGTCCGTAAACACACCAGCCAGCTTGTCTGCGCATGCTCTGAGGGCGTGGCTGGGGATGCCGTCTGGGCCTGCAGCCTTGCGAGGGTTAACACGTTTAAATGTTTTACTCACGTCGGCTGCAGTGAAGGAGAGCGTGTCAGTGGCACTGTATTGTCCTCAAAGCAGCCAAAAAAGTTATTTAGTCTGCCTGGGAGCAAGACATCCTGGTCCGTGACGGGGCTGGTTTTCTTTTTGTAATCCGTGATTGACTGTAGACCCTGCCACATACCTCTTGTGTCTGAGCCGTTGAAATGAGATTCTACTTTGTCTTTATACTGACGCTTAGCTTGTTTGATTGCCTTGCGGAGGCAATAGCTACACTGTTTGTATTCGGTCATGTTTCCGGTCACCTTGCCCTGATTAAAAGCAGTGGTTTGTGCTTTCAGTTTCACGCGAATGCTGCCATCAATCCACGGTTTCTGGTTTGGGAATATTTTAATCATTGCTATGGGAACGACATCTTCAACACACGTTCTAATGAACTCGCACACCGAATCAGCGTATTCGTCAATGTTGTTGTTTGACGCAATTCGAAACATATCCCAGTCCAGGTGATGGAAGCAGTCTGGAGTGTGGAATCAGATTGGTCGGACCAGCGTTGAACAGACCTCAGCGCGGGAGCTTCTTGTTTTAGTTTCTGTCTGTACGCCGGGAGCAACAAAATGGAGTCGTGGTCAGCTTTTCCGAAAGGAGAGTGAGGCAGGGCCTTATATGCGTCGCGGAAGTTAGAATAGCAATGATCCAAGGTTTTTCCAGCCCTGGTTGCGCAATTGATATGCTGATACAATTTAGGGAGTCTTGTTTTCAGATTAGCCTTGTTAAAATCCCCAGCTACAATGAATGCAGCCTCAGTATATATGGATTCCAGTTTGCAAAGAGTCAAATAAAGTTCGTTCAGAGCCATCGATGTGTCTGCTTGGGGGGGAATATATACGGCTGTGATTATAATCGAAGAGAATTCCCTTGGTAGATAATGCGGTCGACATTTGATTGTGTGGAATTCTTAATCAGGTGAACAGAAGGACTTGAGTTCCTCTATGTTGTTGTGACCACACCACAGCTCGTTAACCATGAAGCATACGCCCCCGCCCCTCTTCTTACCAGAAACATGTTTGTTTCTGTCGGCGCGATGCGTGGAGAAACCAGCTGGCTGCACCGACTCCGATAGCGTCTCTCCAGTGAGCCATGTTTCCCAGTTCACTGGTCACAATGGCAACACCCATCCGTAGCACACGCTCCAGCAGGTGTATCTCACTGATCATCCCTAAAACCAACACCTCATTTGGCCGCCTTTCGTTCCAGTTCTCTGCTGCCTATGACTGGAACGAATTGCAAAAATCGCTGAAGTTGGAGACTTTTATCTCCCTCACCAACTTCAAACATCTGCTATCTGAGCAGCTAACCGATCGCTGCAGCTGTACATAGTCTATCGGTAAATAGCCCACCCATTTTTACCTACCTCATCCCCATACTGTTTTTATTTATTTACTTTTCTGCTCTTTTGCACACCAATATCTCTACCTGTACATGACCATCTGATCATGTATCACTCCAGTGTTAAAATCTGCAAAATTGTAATTATTCCCCTACCTCCTCATGCCTTTTGCACACAATGTATATAGACTCCCCTTTTTTTCTACTGTGTTATTGACTTGTTAATTGTTTACTCCATGTGTAACGCTGTGTTGTCTGTTCACACTGCTATGCTTTATCTTGGCCAGGTCGCAGTTGCAAATGAGAACTTGTTCTCAACTAGCCTACCTGGTTAAATAAAGGTGAAATAAAAAAATCAAATTCCGTGAAGCAAAGAACGTTACAGTCTCTGATGTCCCTCTGGAATGCTACCCTTGCTCGGATTTCATCAACCTTTTTGTCAAGAGACTGGACATTGGCGAGAAGTATGCTAGGGAGTGGTGCACGATGTGCCCGTCTCCGGAGTCTGACCAGAAGACCGCTTCGTTTCCCTCTTTTACGAAGTTGTTTTTTTAGGTTGCCGGCTGGGATCCATTCCGTTGTCCTGGATGAAAGGCAGAACACAGGATCCGCTTCGCGAAAGTCATATTCTTGGTCGTACTGATGGTGAGTTGACGCTGCTCTTATGTTCAGTAGTTCTTCTCTACTGTATGTAATGAAACCCAAGATGACCTGGGGTACCAATGTAAGAAATAACACATTAAAAAACTGCATAGTTTCCTAGGAATGCGAAGCGAGGCTGCCTTCTCTGTCGGCGCCGGAAGTCTCATTATTGCATTATTAATGCCATGGTACAATATCCCGCAACCAACCAAAAACTTGTTCAGCGTGAACTTAAGGGCTTAAGAACATCCCTTTAGAAACGGTACTTCTAGCCTTTACAAATCCATACTCTCTACTGTTTGTTGCTACAGCAATGAAACCAGGAAAGGGACTGGCTCCCAGTCTCTGTTTAACCAATGGCCAGTGCTCTTAATGTCCTGTTGGACATGGTAGCTGGGAGAACCAGGAGCCCTGTCGCTGCTCTGCAGACTAGGATGACACAATCCAACTTCCCTATCAGCTCCCCTGCCTGCTGGAGACAAAGGTACCTGCAGGCTCTGAGTGAAACACACAGACTTGCAAACTGTGGTGATTTTGTTCCCAAAGCCAGGGGATGTGGGCCAGGTGACAATAGGGCTCCAAGTAGAGGGCTGCCTCACCCCGGAGAGACGCTTCAGCCCTGTGGAGCTTCTGACAAGCGGGACAATTGTGGCTGTGGGAGGGAGGGAGGGGTATGGAGGGAGGAGGATGGAGGGAGGGAGATGGAGGGGGAGGTTGATAAGATTTTATTAGAAAGAGTAGAGTCATTAGGCAGCGATTTTGCAGGCTTTAAAAATAATGTTTCATACTATTTTAACCACTTCATATGTCTATACTGTATTCTAGTCAAGTCCATCCTATTTAATTATTGCTGTACATATACTATTCTATGTATCCTACGTATTGTTCAGATATACTACATATTCTATTCACATACTGTCCATAATGTCTATACATCCCATCACACATGTGTATATATATATGTGTAACCATAAACAATTAATGAACATGCACCTGTGGAACGGTCATTAAGACACTAACAGCTTACAGACGGTAGGCAATTAAGGTCACAGTTATGAAAACTTAGGACACTAAGGAGGCCATTCTACTGACTCTGAAAAACATCAAAAGAAAGATGCCCAGTGTCCCTGCTCATCTGCGTGAATGTGCCTTAGGCATATTGTAAGGACGCATGAGGACTGCAGATGTGGCCAGGCAATAAATTGCAAAGTCTGTATTGTGAGACGCCTAAAACAGAGCTACAGGGAGACAGGACGGACAGCTGATCGTCCTCGCAGTGGCAGACCACATGTTACAACACCTGCACAGGATCGGTACATCCGAACATCACACCTGCGGGACAGGTACAGGATGGCAACAACAACTGCCCGAGTTACACCAGGAACGCACAATCCCTCCATCAGTGCTCAGACGGTCTGCAATAGGCTGAGTGAGGCTGGACTTAGGGCTTGTAGGCCTGTTGTAAGGCCGGTCCTCACCAGACATTACCGGCAACAACGTTGCCTATGGGCACAAACCCACCATTGCTGGACCAGACAGGACTGGCAAAAAGTGCTCTTCACAGACAAGTCACAGTTTTGTCTCACCATGGGTGATGGTCGTATTCACGTTTATCATCGAAGGAGTGAGCGTTACACCGAGGCCTGTACTCTGGAGCGGGATCGACTTGGAGGTGGAGGGTCTGTTATGGTCTGTGGCGGTGTGTCACAGTATCATCAGACTGAGCATGTTGTCATTGCAATCAATCAACACTGTGTGTACAGGGAAGACATCCTCCTCCCTCATGTGGTACCCTTCCTGCAGGCTCATCCTGACATGACCCTCCAGCAGGACAATGCCACTAGCCAGACTGCTCAATCTGTGCGTGATTTCCTGCAAGACAGGAATGTCACTGTTCTGCCATGGCCAGCGACGAGCCCGGATTTCAATCCCATTGAGCACGCCTGGGACCTGTTGGATCGGAGGGTGAGGGCTAGGGCAATTCCCCCCAGAATTGTCCGGGAACTTGCAGGTGCCTTGGTGGAAGAGTTGGGTAACATCTCACAGGAAGAACGGGAAATCTGGTGCAGTCCATGAGGAGGAGATGCTCTGTAGTACTTAATGCAGCTGGTGGCCACACCAGATACTGTTATTTTTAATTTTTACCCCCCTTTGTTCAGGGACACATTATTCCATTTCTGTTAGTCACATGTCTGTGGAACTTGTTCAGTTTATGTCTGAGTTGTTGAATCTTATGTTCATACAAATATTTATGCATGTTAAGTTTGCTGAAAATAAACGTAGTTGACAGTTCTTTTTTTGCTGAGTTTATATACAGTACCAGTCAAAAGTTTGGACACAACTACTCATTCCAGGGTTTCTACAATGTAGAATAATAGTGAAGACATCTAAACAAAGAAATAACACATATGAAATCATTTAGTAATCCCAAAAGTTTTAAACAAATCAAAATACTGTATATTTGACATTCTTCAAAGTAGCCACCCTTTGCCTTGATGACAGCTTTGCACACTCACACTTCATAAGGAATGATTTTTCAACAGTCTTGTTGGCTACTTCCCTTCACTCTGCGGTCCAACTCATCCCAAACCATCTCAATTCGGTTCAGGTCGGGTGATTGTGGAGGCCAGGTCATCTGATGCAGCACTCCGTCACTCTTCTTGGTCAAATAGCCCTTACACAGCCTAGAGGTGTGTTTTGGGTCATTGTCGTCCTGAAAAACAAATGATAGTCCCACTAAGCGCAAACCAGATAGGATGGCGTATCACTGCAGATTGCTGTGGTAGCATGCTGGTTAAGAGTGCCTTGAATTCTAAATAAATCACAGACGCTCTCACCAGCAAAGCACCCCCACACCATCACACCTCCTCCTCCATGCTTCTCGGAGGGAACCACAAATGCGGAGATCATCCGTTCACATACTCTACGTCTCAAAATGACAATGTTGTTGGATCCAAAAATCTAAAATTTGGACTCCTCAGATCTCCATTGGTCTAATGTCCCTTGCTCGTGTTTCTTGGCCCAAGCAAGTCTCTTCTTCTTATTGGTGTCCTTTTAGTAGTGCTTTCTTTGCAGCAATTTGACCATGAAGCACTGATTCATGCAGTCTCCTTTGAACAGTTGATATTGAGATGTGTCTGTTACTTGAACTTTGTGAAGCATTTATTTGGGCTGTAATCTGAGGTGCAGTTAACTCTGTGGCGGTCCTCATGAGAGCCAGTTTCATCATAGCGCTTGATGGTTTTTACAATTGCACTTGAAGAAACTTTTGAAAATCTTGACATTTTCTGTGTTGACTGACCTTCATGTCTTAAAGTAATGATAGACTGTAATTTCTCTTTGCTTATTTGAGCTGTTTTTTCCATAATATGGACTTGGTCTTTTACCAAATAGGGACATCTTCTGTATACCACCACTACCTTGTCACAACACAACTGACTGGCTCAAACACATTAACCTCACTAGGGTATGTGGGTGTCCCACCTGGCCAACATCCAGTGAAATTGCAGAGGGACAAATTCAAATACAGAAATACTCATTATAAAAATTCAGAAAACATACTTTTTACATAGGTTTAACCTCTAGCGACGAGCAATCCCGTATCCAGGAGCGTAATCATTGCCTCAAGCTCATTACCATAACGCAAAGTTTCCTATTCATGAAAATCGCAAATGAAATGAAATAAATATATTCAAACACAAGCTTAGCCTTTTGTTAACAACACTGTCATCTCAGATGTTCAAAATATGCTTTAACCAAAGCTACACAAGCATTTGTGTAAGAGTTTTGATAGCATAGCATTAAGCCTAGCATTCAGCAGGCAACATTTTCACAAAAACAAGAAAAGCATTCAAATAAAATAATTTACCTTTGAAGAACTTCGGATGTTTTCAATGACGAGACTCTTAGTTAGATAGCAAATGTTCAATTTTTTCCAAAAATATTATTTGTGTTGACGAAATAGCTCTGTTTTGTTCATCACGTTTGGCTAAGAAAAAGATCGGAAAATGCAGTCACTTACAACACCAAACTTTTTTCCAAATTAGCTCCATAATATCGACAGAAACATGGAAAACGTTGTTTAGAATCAATCCTCAAGGTGTTTTTTTACATATCTATTCGATAATCTATCAGTGGTGGCAGTTCGCTTCTCATCAGAAGCAAACGGAAAAATACTGCAGCTGGAGATTACGCAATAATTGCGACGGAGGACACCAAGCGACCACCTGGTAGATGTAGTCTCTTATGGTCAATCTTCCAATGATATGCCTACAAATACGTCACAATGCTGTTAACACCTTGGGGAAGTGACAGAAAGCCTAAGCTCATTCATGGCCCATTCACAGCCATATAAGGAGTCATTGGCATGAGGCGGTTTCAAAAAATGCGGCACTTCCTGATTGGATTTTTATCTGGGGTTTTTCTGTAACATCAGTTCTGTGGCACTCACAGACAATATCTTTGCAGTTTTGGAAACGTCAGAGTGTTTTATTCTTTCCAAAGCTGTCAATTATATGCATCGTCGAGCATCTTTTCGTGACAAAATATCTTGTTTAAAACGGGAACGTTTTTCATCCAAAAATTAAAATAGCACCCCCTATATCCAAGAAGTTAAAGATGAACTTCTTGTGAATCCAACCACGGTCTCAGATTTCCACAAGGCTTTACGGTAAAAGCATACCCTACAATTACTTGAGAACATCGCCCAGCAGACAAATCATTACATACTGTAACCAGCCAAGTAGAAGAGTTACACAAGTCAGAAATAGAGAAAATTAATCGCTTACCTTTGATGATCTTCATATGGTTGCACTCAGAAGACATTCATTTACTCAATAAATGTTTGTTTTGTTCGATAAAGTCTCTCTTTATATCCAAAAACCTCTGTTTTATTTGCTCGTTTTCTTCAGTAATCCACAGGTTCAAACGCAGTCACAATAGGCAGACAAAAAAATCCAAATTGTATCCGTAAAGTTCATAGAAACATGTCACACAATGTTTATATTCAATCCTCAGGTTTTTAGCCTAAATAATCGATAATATTTCAACCGGACAATAACGTCTTCAATATAAAAGGTAAACAAAAAAGGCACTCTCTCGGTCGCGTGCATGAATAAGTTCTGTGACACTGCAGAGTCCACTCATTCAGACTGCTCCTACTCCCTCATTTTTCAGAATACAAGTCTGAAACAATTTCTAAAGACTGTTGACATCTAGTGGAAGGCATAGGAACTGCAATTTGAGTCCTAAGTCAATGGATACTGTAATGGCATTGAATAGAAAACTACAACAATAAAATAAATCCTTCTTCCTGGATGGTTTTTTCTCAGAGTTTTGCCCGCCAAATCAGTTCTGTTATACTCAGACACTAATTTATCAACAGTTCTGGAAACTTTCATTTTTTTTCTATCCAAATCTACCAATTATATGCATATCCTATCTTCTGGGCCAGAGTAGCAGGCAGTTTAATTTGGGCATGCTTTTCATCCAGAATTCCGAATGCTGCCCCCTACCCTAGTTAAGAAGGAAAGAAATTCCACAAATGAACATTTGGCAAGGCACACCTGTTAATTGAAATGCATTCTAGGTGACTACCTCATGAAGCTGTTTGAGCGAATGCAAAGAGTGTGCAAAGCTGTCATCAAGGCAAAAGGGTGGCTCCTTTGAAAAATCTCAAATATTAAATATATTTTGATTTGTTTTACACTTTTTTGGTTACTACATGATTCCTTATGTGTTATTTCATAGTTTTGACGTCTTTACTATTATTCCTCAATGTAGATAATAGTAAAATAAAGAAAAACCCTTGAATGAGTAGATGTGTCCAAACTTTTGACCGGAAGTGTATGTAGATACCAACATTGCTCATCCTAATATTTCTATATTTCTTACTTTTAGATTTGTGTGTATTGTTTTGTATTGTTAGATATTACTTCACTGTTCGATCTAGGAACACAAGCATTTCACTACACCCGCACCTGCTAAATATGCGTATGGAACCAAACAAATCTGATTTGATTTGGTATAAGCATTGAGTCATTTTACTTTCAGTATATTATTGTTGATTCCTTATGTTTTGGTTACAAATCAATGTGCAATTCAACATGCATTACTTCATCACTATCAGCACTATGAATATTTTAGGATTTGTTTAACAGTTTGTTTTAAAAGAACTCCCTTTCAATTTTAATCATAGATGATGTTGTATTTGCAGTAGAGCTAGGCTTTCATTAGCCCCTCAGGCCATGCTGCTGGCAGGCCCCATTGGCGGCACGAGAAAGGAGCCGGGCTCTTCGGCGCGGACGGGGCTGAAAGAGAAAGCCAGAGAAGAGGCATAGAGGCAGAGCCAGTGGGGCACCTCTTCACTCTCTCCACACTTCTGCTGTCATGCTCTTTGTGTGGGGAGCATAACTCAGACCCCAGGCTGCAGGCTCCCAGGTAACTGGAGTCAGTGGGGAGCGTGGCTGGGGCCCGCTGAGACTGGCTTTTGTTCACTCCAGAAGAATCAGGCTACCTCACTTTTATCAGGCACCCCCAACATCAGTCAAACATACGAGGCAACGACTTTAAGGGAACTTTGTTTGTCTTTGCACATAAGGGGCCTTATTGATTTCCCTTGATCATATGCTGTCTTATTGATTTCCCTTGATCATATGCTGTCTTATTGATTTCCCTTGATCATATGCCGTCTTATTGATTTCCCTTGATCATATGCCGTCTTATTGATTTCCCTTGATCATATGCTGTCTTATTGATTTCCCTTGATCATATGCTGTCTTATTGATTTCCCTTGATCATATGCTGTTTTATTAATTTCCCTTGATCATATGCTGTCTTATTAATTTCCCTTGATCATATACCGTCTTATTGATTTCCCTTGATCATATGCTGTCTTATTGATTTCCCTTGATCATATGCTGTCTTATTGATTTCCCTTGATCATATGCCGTCTTATTGATTTCCCTTGATCATATGCTGTCTTATTGATTTCCCTTGATCATATGCCGTCTTATTGATTTCCCTTGATCATATACCGTCTTATTGATTTCCCTTGATCATATGCCGTCTTATTGATTTCCCTTGATCATATGCCGTCTTATTGATTTCCCTTGATCATATGCCGTCTTATTGATTTCCCTTGATCATATGCTGTCTTATTGATTTCCCTTGATCATATGCTGTCTTATTGATTTCCCTTGATCATATGCTGTTTTATTAATTTCCCTTGATCATATGCTGTCTTATTAATTTCCCTTGATCATATACCGTCTTATTGATTTCCCTTGATCATATGCTGTCTTATTGATTTCCCTTGATCATATGCTGTCTTATTGATTTCCCTTGATCATATGCCGTCTTATTGATTTCCCTTGATCATATGCTGTCTTATTGATTTCCCTTGATCATATGCCGTCTTATTGATTTCCCTTGATCATATACCGTCTTATTGATTTCCCTTGATCATATGCCGTCTTATTGATTTCCCTTGATCATATGCTGTCTTATTAATTTCCCTTGATCATATACCGTCTTATTGATTTCCCTTGATCATATGCTGTCTTATTGATTTCCCTTGATCATATGCTGTCTTATTGATTTCCCTTGATCATATGCCGTCTTATTGATTTCCCTTGATCATATGCTGTCTTATTGATTTCCCTTGATCATATGCCGTCTTATTGATTTCCCTTGATCATATGCTGTCTTATTGATTTCCCTTGATCATATGTTGCCTTATTGATGTTTTGATGGAAAAGTTTAACACTTTTAATTTGTGAAATGCCAATTTTCAAATGTACCAATCTACAGAAAAACTTTGATTAGTTATGATATGAAAAGTAAATTTGATAATAGATAATGAGAAAGAAAACTACTGTAGTTGAGAACTGTCAAGGAGGGATCAAAGTTATACTCTAGCTGCAATGTCAAACCCTTGAAGACAATGTACTGATAATGTTTAATATTTTTATTTAATCAAAGACATTTCATGTTGTTTTGATTCTATCAAGAAAATAAAAAACATCTAATAATAATTAGGAAGTGCTTATATAGTTCTGTTTCACTCTGGGTAAAACCTGTACAGGTGTGAGGTGTGAAATTGAAATGCTTTTTTTTGCTTATCTCACTCCCCCTGACACACCCTCGGAGGGTGGGGTCACAGCCAGGGGATCAACCATTACTGACGGCGACCTTGGAGCAATAAGGGTTAATTGCCTTGCTTTAAGGGCAGAATGACAGATTTGACCTTTTCGTCCCAACGCTCCTAACCACCAGGCGACCTGCTGCTCCGTGATGACAGGGTACAAGTTGCTTTTCAGTTTTCTGCAATGACAAGGCAGCACTTTGTTTGGTAAAATTACTTTTTGTCTCATGATTTTCTCATACCTTCTCATTTAATTTCATTGACTGGTCAAATGAATGTAAAAATCTTATCCCCTGGTTTCACAGCATATAGAAAACACAATTGAATAAACAAAGCTGTGTTTTTTAAATGTTTGTTTTCATCACTTCGCCTTGTAATTAACTTTGCCTTAATTCACATCAAGCAATTCTATATCCTTTTTCACATTTCACATTTGAAAGTGCAAAATAACTTTTCCTTTCCCTCACGTATAATGAAACCTGAACTTCTAAAGAAAGAGAAACTCCAACATCACTGTTTTCTAAAGAAAGTGAAACTCCAACATCACTGTTTTCTAAAGAAAGTGAAACTCCAACGTCACGGTTTTCTAAAGAAAGAGAAACTCCAACATCCCTGTTTTCTAAAGAAAGTGATACATTTGCTCAATGATTTATCACTGATGGCCGGACTAACTGGTTAAGTGCCATCAATTGATGTTAATGGGAGTTGTCCTGTCCATAGTCCAATTTTAACACCTCATTAGGGGGAATGAGAATAATTTACCCAGAAGCCATAAGGGCCTGACTACATGGGCTTTGGGTCTGGCCAACACAGAGAAACAGTGGTGGAGTGGTCAGTGCGGACCTATAACCCCTGCCTGTTAGGCTGACCATCAGGTCAACAGTTGGTCCACAGAGCCCAAGTGGCTGGCCTTCCTGCGGGTGTCAGGAGGCGCTCCCTGAGATTATCCCAGGATAATTAAGCAGTGTCTGCTGGTCAATGTAGACAAATAAATCATACTGATAGTTTAAACAATGCCCCTGATTGAACAAAAACAAGGGAGCCGTCCCATGCCTCTTACTGCCTCACTTGAGTTCCACCAGGGCGCTTCACATTACATCCCCAGAAGCAGCAAGTGAAAGCTTTGTGAAGGATCAAAAGCTGTGTAAAGAGACATGGGTTTTAATTGTTCAGCTTTATTTTTAAGATAAAGGCGGACTGGGCCTCAATTTAACCTGTCTTTATTAAAGAGCAGAACAGAATGGGCTGACAGAATGGACTGACAGAATGGGCTAACAGAATGCTAATTGGCAGAGAAACGCAAAGGATGATGAAAGTGATGTGGATTACTATGTCAGAGTAGATATGGGTTTTGATCAGGTTGCACATGGGCAATTACATGTTAAACTTGGACTTTTTTAAAACTTTGAAATGTATGCCAAAAAAATCCCATTGATTTCAAAATGTAACAAACCATACAAGTCTACTTACACACAAGGACTACTTTGCGAACATTTCACAAAAACAAATTTAGTGGAAGAACTGTACAGTTGCAAATTTAGGTAACGGAATTACGGTAAAATCTCAGGTTTTTATGCAACCACGTTTTCCAAATTCTGTTAAATATTTTATCCTAATGAAGATTCATAGATGTCTGCAGAAAGAATGGGGTGTCAGCAATGACATGACACCTGGTTATTGAACTACAGTAAGTGACGTGGAATTACACCCGGGAACAGAATTATGGTAACGCAATTCCATCATGGCTCCCTGATCTGTACTACACAGAAATGCATAATTATGCCTATGAAAGTTGTCGTGGAAATTTCCTCTATTTACCAAATCATGGGAGCAAACCACACACACACGTCAGAGTTAGTTATAAAAGTCCATCTTTAATTATACGAGCTCTATCACAGTCCTGTGACTCTCAGATAAATCCAGTATTTCCCAGTGAATTCTCTGAGAGTCCCCTTACAATGCAACTGAGTTCCTTTTAATAGCAAAGACACACATAGTCAGACAGCATAGACATAATTCATCATTCAGCTTTGTCTCCTTTCCCAAACCCCAGAACCATAAACCAAATCCTCCATATCAACAGGCATATATCAAATTGTCATTTAGATACAACCCACTCAAAATACAAACTCCTGGACAAACTCACAGAGAGAAAAAGGTTAGGCTATAGGTTAAGATAGAAACAAGATTAGAGGGAGCATAGAATGATTCCAGACACTGCAACCCTTCTTTCCCCAGAATGGGAAAGGTAGGGAGTAAAAGATATGTTTACACATGATGACACTTTGACCTCTCCCCTCTCTGTGGCCCATGCAACTTAGTCCTGACATAGAACAAATAACTGCCAATGGCCACCACTATAGTACAACAAAATACATTCTTATGAGAAGTAACTTACACACATTTGATGAATATTAAACATCTTACAAATGTTACCAATAAATTCTGATCCTTCCACGACAAAGTCATGCTCCTTATGTTTTACCTTATGTTTTACATCACAGTGCAGCACAGCACAGCACAGAAGAGAACAGTGCAGCACAATACAGCAGAGTACAATGCAGTACAATACAGCACAGCAGAGTATGGTAGAGTACAATGCAGTACAATACAGCACAGCAGTGTATGGTAGAGTACAATGCAGTACAATACAGCACAGCAGAGTATGGTAGAGTACAATGCAGTACAACACAGCACAGCAGATTATGGTAGAGTACAATGCAGTACAATACAGCACAGCAGAGTATGGTAGAGTACAATGCAGTACAATACAGCACAGCAGAGTATGGTAGAGTACAATGCAGTACAACACAGCACATCAGATTATGGTAGAGTACAATGCAGTACAATACAGCACAGCAGAGTATGGTAGAGTACAATGCAGTACAATACAGCACAGCAGAGTATGGTAGAGTACAGTGCAGTACAATATAGCACAGCAGAGTACAATGCAGTACAATACAGCACATCAGAGTATGGTAGAGTACAATGCAGTACAATAGAGCACAGCAGAGTATGGTAGAGTACTATGCAGTACAATACAGCACAGCAGAGTATGGTAGAGTACAATGCAGTACAATATAGCACAGCAGAGTACAACACAGCACATCAGAGTATGGTAGAGTACAATGCAGTACAATAGAGCACAGCAGAGTATGGTAGAGTACTATGCAGTACAATACAGCACAGCAGAGTATGGTAGAGTACAATGCAGTACAATATAGCACAGCAGAGCACAGTAGAGGACAGTGCAGTACAGCAGAGCACAGTAGAGGACATTGCAGTACAATACAGCACAGCAGAGCACAGTAGGGGACAGTGTAGTACAATACAGCCCAGTAGAGGACAGTGCAGTACAATACAGTAAAGCAGAGTATGGTAGAGGACAGAGCAGTACAATACAGCACAGAAGAGTATGGTAGGGGACAGTGCAGTACAATACAGCACATCAGAGTATGGTAGAGGACGATGCAGTGCAATATAGCACAGCAGAGTACAATGTAGTACAATACAGCACAGCAGAGTATGGTAGGGGACAGTGCAGTACAATACAGCACATCAGAGTATGGTAGAGGACGATGCAGTGCAATATAGCACAGCAGAGTACAATGTAGTACAATACAGCACAGCAGAGTATGGTAGGGGACAGTGCAGTACAATACAGCACAGCAGAGTATGGTAGAGGACAATGCAGTACAATACAGCACAGCAGAGTATGGTAGAGGACAGTGTAGTACAATACAGCACAGCAGAGTATAGTAGAGGACAGTGTAGTACAATACAGCACAGAAGAGTATAGTAGAGGACAGTGCAGTACAATACAGCACAGCAGAGCACAGTAGAGGACATTGCAGTACAATACAGCACAGCAGAGTACAATGCAGTACAAAATAGCACAGTAGAGGACAGAGCAATACAATACAGCACAGAAGAGTATGGTAGGGGACAGTGCAGTACAATACAGCACAGAAGATTATGGTAGAGGACAGTGCAGTACAATACAGCACAGCAGAGTATGGTAGAGGACAATGCAGTACAATACAGTATAGTAGAGCACAGTACAGGACAGTGCAGTACAATACAGAAAATATTTTTGGGCCTTTCTCTGACACCGTCTAGTATATACAGTGGGGCAAAAAAGTATTTAGTCAGCCACCAATTGTGCAAGTTCTCCCATTTAAAAGGATGAGAGAGGCCTGACATTTTCATCATAGGTTCACTTCAACTATGACAGACAAAATTAGAAAAACAAATCCAGAAAATCACATTGTAGGATTTTTAATGAATTTATTTGCAAATTATGGTGGAAAACAAGTATTTGGTCAATAACAAAAGTTTATCTCAATACTTTGTTATATACCCTTTGTTGGCAATGACAGAGGTCAAACGTTTCCTGTAAGTCTTCACAAGGTTTTCACACACTGTTGCTGGTATTTTGGCCCATTCCTCCATGCAGATCTCCTCTAGAGCAGTGATGTTTTGGGGCTGTTGCTGGGCAACACAGACTTTCAACTCCCTCCAAAGATTTTCTATGGGGTTGAGATCTGGAGACTGGCTAGGCCACTCCAGGACCTTGAAATGATTCTTATACAAAGCCACTCCTTCGTTGCCCGGGCAGTGTGTTTGGGATCATTGTCATGCTGAAAGACCCAGCCACGTTTCATCTTCAATGCCCTTGCTGATGGAAGGATGTTTTCACTCAAAATCTCACGATACATGGCCCAATTCATTATTTTCTTTACACAGATCAGTCGTCCTGGTCCCTTTGCAGAAAAACAGCCACAAAGCATGATGTTTCCACCCCCATGCTTCACAGTAGGTATGGTGTTCTTTGGATGCAACTCAGCATTCTTTGTCCTCCAAATATGACGAGTTGAGTTTTTACCAAAAGTTATATTTTGGTTTCATCTGACCATATGACATTCTCCCAATCTTCTTCTGGATCATCCAAATGCTCTCGAGCAAACTTCAGACGGGCCTGGACATGTACTGGCTTAAGCAGGGGGACACGTCTGGCACTGCAGGATTTGAGTCCCTGGCGGTGTAGTGTGTTACTGATGGTAGGCTTTGTTACTTTGGTCCCAGCTCTCTGCAGGTCATTCACTAGGTCCCCCCGTGTGGTTCTGGGATTTTTACTCACCGTTCTTGTGATCATTTTGACCCCACGGGGTGAGATCTTGCGTGGAGCCCCAGATCGAGGGAGATTATCAGTGGTCTTGTCACGCCTTGGTCATTGTATTTTGTGTTTTTGTTATATGTTTGGGTTGGCCAGGGTGTGACATGGGTTTATATGTTGTTTTTCGTATTGGGGTTTCTAGTATTTGGGATCGCGGCTTTTTAGGGGTGTTGTATAGGCTTGGCTGCCTGAGGCGATTCTCAATCAGAGTCAGGTGATTCTCGTTGTCTCTGATTGGGAACGGTATTTAGGCAGCCTTAGTTTCGCTTTGTATTTTGTGGGTGATTGTTCCTATCTCTGTGTAGTGTTCACCAGATAGGCTGTAATAGGTTTCACGTACCGTTTGTTGTTTTTGTATTTATTACGTTATTTCATGTACCGCAATTCATTCATTAAAGTCATGAGTAACCAACACGCTGCATTTCGGTCCGACTCTCTTCCTTCAACAGACGAACGCCGTTACAGAATCACCCACCACTCACGGACCGAGCAGTGTGTAAACTGGCAGCGACAGCGACAGCTTCAGCAGCGAAAGGAGGACGTTATGTACGGTAGAGGCATGGAGTATACGACGTGGGAAGAAATCGACAGGTGGGCGGCCGACCCAGAGAGAGTGCAGGTGCTCGCCTGGGATTCGTTGCAGCAATGCGAAGAGGGCTATAGGCGAATGGAGTTGAAAAGGAGAACACGGCGGCGCAGAGCGAAACCCGAAAGTCACCCCAAAAAAATGTATTGGGGGGGGGTCTCAGGGAGAGTATGGCTGAGTCAGGAGATAGACCTGAGCCAACTCTCCTTGTTTATCGTGAGGAGCCAAGGAGGAGACCAGAACCAGAGCCGGTGTTAGAGGTGAGCGAAGCAGAGACTGTGAAGGAGTTAATGGGGAAAGTGGAGTGGAGAGTAATGAGGGAGTTGCTAGCTTGGTGCTATAGATACGATATTCGTCCGACGGATCGTGTCAGGGATTTGATAGCACCTGAGTTAGCGCTCTATACTCAACCTGAGGTGCGTGTTAGTCGGCTGGTGAAGTTGGTGCCAGCCTCACGCACCAGGCCTCCTGTGCACATCCCTAGCCTTGCACGTCCTATGCCTACACTGCTCTCAAGATCTCCAGTACACCTTCACGGTCAAGCCCATCCTGTCCCACCTCCACACTCCAGTCCTCCGGTGGCAGCTCCCCGCACCAGGCTTCCTGTGCGTGTCCTCGATCCTGTAGCACCAGTTCCAGCACCACGCCTGTTCAGGGCAGCCAGAGCCTGTCTCCTCTCCTGCGCTGCCGGAGTCCCCAGTCTGCCCAGCGTCGCCAGTCTGCCCAGCACTCCCAGTCTGCCCAGCGCCGCCAGTGCTCCCAGTCTGCCCAGCGCCGCCAGTGCTCCCAGTCTGCCCAGCGCCGCCAGCGTCGCCAGTCTGCCCAGCGTCGCCAGTCTGCCCAGCGTCGCCAGTCTGCCAGGATCCGCCAGAAGTGCCAGTCAGCCAGGATCTGCCAGTCTGCAGAGAGCTGACAGCCGGATCTTCCCCTGTCGCGGGGTAACACCACGATCCTGGTCATTGTGGATTGGTTTTCTAAGTCCTGCCACCTTCTTCCTTTGCCCGGTCTCTCTACGGCTCTACAAACTGTTCACCCACGTATTCCGGCACTACGGGGTGCCTGAGGATATTGTTTTTGATCAGGGTCCCCAATTCACGTCTAGAGTCTGGAGGGTGTTTATGGAACGTCTGGGGGTCTCGGTCAGCCTTTCCTCAGGTTTCCACCCCGAGAGTAACGGGCAGGTGGAAAGAGTCAACCAGGATGTGGGTAGGTTTCTGCGGTCCTATCGCCAGGACCGGCTGGGGGAGTGGGCGGTTTACATCCCCTGGGCGGAGATGGCCCAAAACTCCCTCCGCCACTCCTCTACCAACCTATCACCATTTCAGTGTGTGCTGGGTTATCAGCCGGTCCTGGCACCATGGCATCAGAGCCAGATCGAGACTCCTGCGGTGGATGAACGGTTTAGGCACTCAGAGGAGACATGGAACGCTGCCCATGTGCGGCTACAAAGGGCCGTCAGGAGGCAAAAGGTGAGTGCCGACCGCCACCGCAGTGAGGCCCCAGTGTATGCACCGGGGGATCGGTTCTGGCTCTCAACCCTTCACCTGCCCCTTCACCTGCCCTGCCGGAAGCTGGGTCCGTAATTTGTGGGACCATTTAAAGTCCTGAGGAGACTGAATGAGGTTTGTTATAGGTTACAACTCCCCCCTGATTATCACATTACATGTGTCTCTCCTCAGGCCGGTGGTGGCTGGTCCACTCCAGCAGTCTGAGGTGCGGGAACCCCTCTGGACATCGTATACCGTATGAGCCATCATGGACTCAAGGCGTCGGGCAAGGGTCCTTCAGTACCTAGTGGAGTGGGAGGGGTACGGCCTGGAGGAGAGATGCTGGGTACCAGTGCAGGACATTCTAGATTCTTCAATGCTACAGGAGTTTCACCGTCTCCACCCGGATTGCCCTGCATCCCGTCCTCCGGGTCGTCCCTGAGGCCGGTGTCTGCGCGCTGCTGGAGCCGCGCGTCAAGGGGGGGGTACTGTCACGACTTCCGCCGAAGTCGGCCCTTCTCCTTGTCCGGGTTGTGTTCGGCGGTCGACGTCACCGGCTTTCTAATCACCATCGATCCATGTTTCAGTTTCGTTTTGTTTTGTCTGCATTACACACACACCTGGTTTCTATTACATATCACATTCCTTATTTAACCCTCTGGCATACATTCCTGTTCTGTCCGTGATTGTTTATGTCGTTAGTGGTTGTGTTTTGTGCAAGTGTTTTTTGTATGTTCCTATTTGGAATTTAACTTGATATTTTGAGTAAACTCAGTTATGTTACTCAATACCTGTGTCCTGCGCCTGACTCCGCTATAACTCTGCACCTAATCGCTGACAATTTACAATAGCAAAATCACAATAATCACAAGAATGGTGTCAGATCAAAGTCTACGTTGAGACCGAAAGGAGCAAGGGTCTTTCAATTAAAGATCCAGGCAGCCTCTTGTTTTAACAATAAATTGTCGAGGTCACCCCCTCTCCTAGGGAGGGTGACATGTTCAATGCCAATATTACGTAGGGATTAAATCGAGTGGTTCGCTTCCAAACAGTGGGCCGCAACTGGATAAGTCGGGTTTTCGCACCTAATGGTGCTACAATGCTCTGAGATACGTACTTTTAATTTGCCCTTTGTTTTACCTACATCATTTTTACCACAAGGACAAGTTATAAGATAAATAACTGCCTTAGTGGAACACGTAATAACACCTTTGACTGGGATCTGTTTCCCTGTTTGGGGGTGTTTGAAGGAAGTGCCATTGCATTGAGTGAAGCCATTACCCGTGTAGTTTCCATCCAAATAGATATTTTGGGGTGGTAAATCAGAGTTTACCAATTGATCTCTGAGATTTATGCCCTGCAGAAATCAGACAGACAATTGACAATACTAGCGCGGTAACACATGTCCTACGGCTGAACTTCCTGCTTGAACATTGAATTTAAAAAACACTTAAAGTCCTTAAAGTCCTTGTTTCCAAGAAATGTATAAACTGGTCATCAAAGAAAGCGCTAAAAGTGAGGGGTAATCATCAATATGATGTTGACATTTCCTGCATTCCTTTTCATCTAAGAGTTGGGGAAATAAACATAAAAAGTTTTCTAAACGTCACTGAAAAGGCCAAGAGCGGTATTTGTGTGTTGAGATTCATAATTTAACTGGTCGGTATAACTAACATTCCATTTAAGGGCTTTGAATAACCCTCAAACATCCAATCAATTCACATTCTTGAAATGACTACCATTTTAAGAGAAGGGAGCAGACGGTCTGAATCTTCGGTTTAGCCCCTGATCAAGAATGAGACAGGCCAATATCAACAGAATGCAGTATTACATGATAGTGGAAACTGTCTGTGGATTTGTAAAGTAACTGCCTACTGAACTGATAGTATGCCACAAGCTGTTGTGAGTCTGTGCTTGGGCAACAGTTTCTACAGTTTCAGGAAGTAAAAAACATTAACTGAAAATAGTTCCACATAAAAAATACCTTGGCAGTAGGTACTGTCCAAGAATACAATCCAATTATAAACATGTAATCACACATATTCACTATGATATCTGTTGTGGACTGTGCTTCATCTCTAGAGCTGAGTGAGAGCTGAGACTGGAGACATAGGAGACATGTCACTCAAACCTTTCCTTCCTCTGCTCTGCTGCCACAGAGGGCACAATCCCCATTCATAATAGTGACAAAGTGTCCTTTGGACCATTCCCACATACATAAAATACACTTAAAGCCACCACTGCCAAGTACATCAGCATAGAGACCCGGGCCAGTTGGTAATGGGCCCGGAAAAACCGAGGGGTGGTGTTAGTTCTACGGCTACACTGAGCTGAGGCTCACCTTTGACATGACCCGCTGAATGGGAGTTTGTTTTCTGATTTCCACTGTTCATCTTTGCAAGGAGGAAATCAAACATCAGTAAACATGGCGGCTGGAGGTTCAGAGCCGGCGGAGAGGCCAGGGTCCTCGCTTCAGTTGTGATCACATGAGAATCATGTTTTGAGTCTTTGTAGTGAAAGTGGAATAAAAAAATGACAAGGACAGATTTTAAAAGGAGAAGAGGAACGAAGTGCAAAACACTGTATCAGTCGATCAGGGCCTCACCAACAAGTATCTACATGTCTAACTCACACCAGGATTTCAGATGATCAAAATCATGTTGTGATTGCAAAAATAATCAGACCTAATGTACGCAATAAAAACAACGTGCTCGGTGTAGATACTGTGTAGCAGGCCCCTGATGCTCAATGTAGGTACTGTGTAACAGGCCTTTAATGCTCAATATATTTTACTGTGTAGCAGGCCCTTAATGCTCACTATAGGTTTTGTGTAACAGGCCCTTAATGCTGAATTTAGGTATTGTGTAACAGGCCCTTAATGTTCAATGGCATATCAACTGTATGAACTAACTAACCAATTAAATTGACTGATTTTCTTTATTTTATATATATATATAAATGTCAAATGGTGTTTATAATTCATCCTCAGGTTGTCTATTGTCTAAATAATCAATAATATTTCAACCAGACAATAGCGTTTTCAATAGAAAGGAAAAAGAATGAACGGCGCACTATCATGCGCGCAAGCAGCTCTGCATTCTTCCCCTGTCCTCTGACCAAAAGGTCTTTTTACTCGTCATTTTTCAAAATACAAGCCTGAAAGCATGTCTAAAGACTGATGACATCTAGTGGAAGCTATAGGAACTGCAATCTAGGCCCTAACCCATAGCATAATCAGTAGGCATTCAATGGAAAACAACTCACATCAAAAATATCCCACTTCCTGGATGGACATTCCTCTGGTTTTCACCTGCCATATCAGTTCTGTTATACTCACAGACATTATTTTAACAGTTTTGGAAACTTGAGAGTGTTTTCTGTCCAATACTACCGTGCATATAGATATCCTAGCTTCTGGGCCTGAGTTTACTCTGGGCCTGAGTTTACTCTGGGCCTGAGTTTACTCTGGGCCTGAGTTTACTTTGGGCACGTTTGTCATCCAAACTTCAAAATACTGTCCCCTACACAAGAAAGGTTTTAAATACATATTTTTATGATTTCATCATACAGTGTAAATTACTTTTTAAACACCAACAATTTCTCATTAAATAAAGGATTGTTGGAGTTCCTAATGAGAGAGGAGTGAATAAAGCAGTCTGTAGTCAGGCAGATCATTATGACAGGAAGGAATGTTGTTTTATTTCTTTCCTTTCCTCAGAAACCAATATGTCTGTCAACAGAGAGCACAGGGACAATGGAAGGGGGAGAGGGATACTTTTGGCTCTTTCTTTTTGATTTCGGCACAAACATGCTCAGACATTGTTCGGTTTTCAGCTAATTAAGCTGTTTTAAAGAGAGCTGGTCTAACACTGACATCTTGGCAGGGAATCATGGGAGTCAATGGGGCGAAACTGAAGGAGAGACATTTATGGGGTGGCTTTAGCCATTGTTTCCCCACAAGGATCTTTTCTACTTGACTGCCTCTGCTGCAGTGACCTGTACATGGAGAAGAATGCAAAGCCTAACCTCGTCGTTCCCCACAAAAGGGACAATTGCAGAATAAGAATTTCACGGCGCTGTGCTGCTGCTCTCCTCTGCCAAGATTCCAGGGATATTTTGTCAGTTCTTCAGGGATTGTAATTCACTCTCTTTAGAGCAACACCGTATAGCAAAACTCTGGGGCATTCTGCAACACAGATGGGCCATACTGGACATCATGGGTTAGGCCTGCTTTTTCCCTTGGGCTACATATGTATTGTTGTATTCAAATATTATCATAAACCTTTGTGCATTTCAAGACATTTAAAAGGTGATTGTTACAACAAAAACACTTCCTCTTCACAATGCAGTGTTAATAAAATCACTGGAGAGAGCATAGGATAAATATCTACTTCATAGCCAGCCTGCTGGCCACATGAATACTGTTATCTAACCACCTGTCATGTTTGTCATTTATTATCATGTCTTGTCCCTGTGCTCCCCATGCTATTCGTTTCCCTCTGCTGGTCTTATTTGGTTCTTTCCCTCCTATCCCTCTCTCTCCCCCTCCCTCTCTCACTCTCTCGCTCTCTCTTCTCTCTATCGTTCCGTTCCTGCTCCCAGCTGTTCCTATTCCCTAATCATCATTTAGTCTTCCCACACCTGTTCCCGATCAATTTCCCCTGATTAGAGTCCCTATTTATTCCTTTGTGTTCCGTTCCTGGCGTCGGTTCCTTATATTGTATTCACCATGCTGTGATTGCGTTTCAAGATTCCTGTCCTGTCGTGTTTTTTGCCGTGATTGTGTATCACCCTGTTCTGTCGTGTTTTGTCAGTTCTTGTTTTCCCTCTACAAATCATGTCAGTATTGTGCTTCTGTTAAGTCGCTTTGGGTCCTCTTTACCAGCATGACAGAAGGAGCCACAAGGAATGGACCCAGCGACTTCCAGACGCCGTTCAAATGGAGCCATGCTCGGCAACACGATAAAACTGCTCGCCAAGCCTAGGTTTCCGAATCTCTGGACAGATCTACGTCTCGTGCCACCTATTACTCCCTGGCCTGCCGAGCCATCCAGAACCAGGGTTAATAACCCACCTTGCTACTCCGGGCATTGAGTGCCGCTCCTTTCTCACGCAGTGAGATTGTGTTCTCTCTCCAACCCGGGTAGCAAGAACACCAAGCCTGATGCCATTTCATCCCTCTGTTTAGTCACTGGCCGGGCTCGAGAATGGGGCACAGCTATCTGGGAGGCTAGGGCTGATCTCTAACAGATTCTTCAGAACTTTAAAGAGGAGTGATTCGGTTTTTGACCGTCTGGGTTTTGAAAGACAGGCTTCTAGGGCCCTGGCACACCGGTCCATAACCGGATTATTCCATTGAGTTTCCACTCTTGCTGTTCTAGTGAGTGGGCTCACTCTAGTTGCTGGTCATCCCGGTGTTCTGGAGGGACTCCACGCCAGCGCTTTGAGATTCTCTCTCGGGAGGTTCCTTCAGATGTGGACTCACATCCGCGCAGAAGAAGTGTAGATTTTCTGCTTCTGCTCCAAAAGTGTTTCCCTGCCATAATGAAGGAGTACCCTAGCCTGTGCCCATTGCGGAGTTGCTGGACATTTTTTAATTCATGTCCAGTAAGAGGCCAGAGCCCATCGGTCCTAGATCTTTGTACTACTATGTCGGAGGCGCTACATGATCAGTAGGAGCGGGGGCTACTGGTGACGTGCTGGACCGTTTGATCTAGATCTTTCCTCCGTTTGCCAGTGTTCCTGACCTCGGGTGCCACAATGGGGCTGAGGGTTGTTTCATGTTTGTCATTTATTAAACACTATGTTTGCCTTAGATGGTCTTATCTTCCCAGTAACAATGTTTTGGGTCATCCCTGGCTAATCATAATCATTTATTGTTAAAATCCTGGAAACGTTTCCTTTGTGAAGTGTTTCCTGTCTGCCATTTATTCTTATTAAATGATTTGCCGTGATTGTGTATCACCCTGTTCTGTCGTGTTTTGTGCCTTCGTAATCAGAGTGCCTTCTTCTCCGGCCCTGCGTGCTGAGCAGGTGTCTCCACACGGCCCACGCCTGACCTGCAGTCTGTCGGCTCCCGCTTCTCCAGTTGTTACAAATCTAGAGGATGTAACCATTGCCGTTTTGAACTTAAACTTGCGGGGTTCTGTAAGAAGAAGTCTGCCCCTCTTTTACCAGCTGAATGACATAACGGTTAAGAATAAATGGAGTCTGGTCTATATATTGCATGTAAGTGTTTATGGAAGCCACTATCCATTCAAAATGTATAAAATAAAACTGTCCCAATAAAAGAAGAGGACCTGATCATTCAACTGACTGGGTAGCCAAATGGTTCCACACGTTTGTGACATTAGTAAATGTTTTAGTAAATGTTTAGTAAAGGCTTTTATTCCCCAGATCGTTGCTGCAAATGAGAACGTGTTCTCAGTCAACTTACCTGGTAAAATAATGGATAAATACATTTAAAAAGTAAACGATTTAGTAAATGTTGTAGTAAATGATTTAGTAAATGATTTTGCAAATTTTTCAGTAAATGTTTTAGTAAATGATTTAGTAAATGATTTAGTAAATGTTTTAGTAAATTATTTTGCAAATGTTTTAGTAAAAGTCTTCAAGAATGGAAAACAGTTGTTTCTGCCACCTGTTCCTCCTTAAATGAGCGTTTCTCAACCTCTTAGATTAAAAAGGTTTGATGAATGTGAAGGAATGGACGGCTTTGAGAATATCTACTGGTTAATCTGCAGCGGCTACAAGGCCCCCTTCTGTATCAGCTAGCTCTAGTTGATACTTGTTTTGTTATACCAACCCAGGCTTGTCTTTAATAGCAATGCGGACCCTTCCCTCGGTCAGACGGCAATACTGATGTTGGGCTCAAGACTTCTTTCATCTCTAGTGGCCGTAACTCTTTCAATCATAATTTTAAGATTGAAAACAAAATCATCAACACCAACTGTTACTTTTCATCACTTTGCCAGTTTTGGTCTCTTTTGCCATGTGTTGTCATAATGTAACGATGTTACACAAAGTGTTTAGTGTCGTTTCAGCAGAGCCAGCACAGGAACAACAGTGTTTAGTGTAGTTTCAGCAGAGCCAGCACATGAACAACAAAGTGTTTAGTGTCGTTTCAGCAGAGCCAGCACATGAACAACAAAGTGTTTAGTGTCGTTTCAGCAGAGACAGCACAGGAACAACAAAGTGTTTAGTGTCGTATCAGCAGAGCCAGCACATGAACAACAGTGTTTAGTGTAGTTTCAGCAGAGCCAGCACAGGAACAACAAAGTGTTTAGTGTCGTTTCAGCAGAGACAGCACATGAACAACAAAGTGTTAAGTGTCGTTTCAGCAGAGACAGCACAGGAACAACAAAGTGTTTAGTGTCGTTTCAGCAGAGCCAGCACAGGAACAACAGTGTTTAGTGTAGTTTCAGCAGAGACAGCACAGGAACAACAGTGTTTAGTGTCGTTTCAGCAGAGACAGCACAGGAACAACAAAGTGTTTAGTGTCGTTTCAGCAGAGCCAGCACATGAACAATAACGTGTTTTGTGTCGTATCAGCAGAGCCAGCACATGAACAACAAAGTGTTTAGTGTCGTATCAGCAGAGCCAGCACATGAACAACAAAGTGTTTATTGTCATATCAGCAGAGCCAGCACAGGAACAACAAAGTGTTTAGTGTAGTTTCAGCAGAGCCAGCACAGGAACAACAAAGTGTTTAGTGTCGTTTCAGCAGAGACAGCACAGGAACAACAAAGTGTTTAGTGTCGTTTCAGCAGAGACAGCACAGGAACAACAGTGTTTCGTGTAGTTTCAGCAGAGACAGCACAGGAACAACAAAGTGTTTCGTGTCGTTTCAGCAGAGCCAGCACAGGAACAACAGTGTTTAGTGTCGTTTCAGCAGAGACAGCACAGGAACAACAAAGTGTTTAGTGTCGTATCAGCAGAGCCAGCACATGAACAACAAAGTGTTTAGTGTCGGTTCAGCAGAGACAGCACAGGAACAACAAAGTGTTTCGTGTAGTTTCAGCAGAGCCAGCACATGAACAACAGTGTTTAGTGTAGTTTCAGCAGAGACAGCACAGGAACAACAAAATGTTTAGTGTCGTTTCAGCAGAGCCAGCACAGGAACAAGTGTTTAGTGTCGTTTCAGCAGAGACAGCACAGGAACAACAAAGTGTTTAGTGTCGTTTCAGCAGAGCCAGCACATGAACAACAAAGTGTTTAGAGTCGGTTCAGCAGAGCCAGCACATGAACAACAGTGTTTCGTGTAGTTTCAGCAGAGCCAGCACATGAACAACAAAGTGTTTAGTGTCGGTTCAGCAGAGACAGCACAGGAACAACAAAGTGTTTAGTGTCGTATCAGCAGAGCCAGCACATGAACAACAGTGTTTAGTGTAGTTTCAGCAGAGCCAGCACAGGAACAACAAAGTGTTTAGTGTCGTTTCAGCAGAGACAGCACATGAACAACAAAGTGTTAAGTGTCGTTTCAGCAGAGACAGCACAGGAACAACAAAGTGTTTAGTGTCGTTTCAGCAGAGCCAGCACAGGAACAACAGTGTTTAGTGTAGTTTCAGCAGAGACAGCACAGGAACAACAGTGTTTAGTGTCGTTTCAGCAGAGACAGCACAGGAACAACAAAGTGTTTAGTGTCGTTTCAGCAGAGCCAGCACATGAACAATAACGTGTTTTGTGTCGTATCAGCAGAGCCAGCACATGAACAACAAAGTGTTTAGTGTCGTATCAGCAGAGCCAGCACATGAACAACAAAGTGTTTATTGTCATATCAGCAGAGCCAGCACAGGAACAACAAAGTGTTTAGTGTAGTTTCAGCAGAGCCAGCACAGGAACAACAAAGTGTTTAGTGTCGTTTCAGCAGAGACAGCACAGGAACAACAAAGTGTTTAGTGTCGTTTCAGCAGAGACAGCACAGGAACAACAGTGTTTCGTGTAGTTTCAGCAGAGACAGCACAGGAACAACAAAGTGTTTCGTGTCGTTTCAGCAGAGCCAGCACAGGAACAACAGTGTTTAGTGTCGTTTCAGCAGAGACAGCACAGGAACAACAGTGTTTCGTGTAGTTTCAGCAGAGACAGCACAGGAACAACAAAGTGTTTCGTGTCGTTTCAGCAGAGCCAGCACAGGAACAACAGTGTTTAGTGTCGTTTCAGCAGAGACAGCACAGGAACAACAAAGTGTTTAGTGTCGTTTCAGCAGAGCCAGCACATGAACAACAGTGTTTTGTGTAGTTTCAGCAGAGCCAGCACATGAACAACAAAGTGTTTAGTGTCGGTTCAGCAGAGACAGCACAGGAAGAACAAAGTGTTTCGTGTAGTTTCAGCAGAGACAGCACATGAACAACAAAGTGTTTAGTGTCGTTTCAGCAGAGACAGCACAGGAACAACAAAGTGTTTAGTGTCGTTTCAGCAGAGCCAGCACAGGAACAACAGTGTTTCGTGTAGTTTCAGCAGAGACAGCACAGGAACAACAAAGTGTTTCGTGTCGTTTCAGCAGAGCCAGCACAGGAACAACAGTGTTTAGTGTCGTTTCAGCAGAGTCAGCACAGGAACAACAAAGTGTTTAGTGTCGTATCAGCAGAGCCAGCACATGAACAACAAAGTGTTTAGTGTCGGTTCAGCAGAGACAGCACAGGAACAACAAAGTGTTTCGTGTAGTTTCAGCAGAGCCAGCACATGAACAACAATGTTTAGTGTAGTATCAGCAGAGCCAGCACATGAACAACAAAGTGTTTAGTGTCGTATCAGCAGAGCCAGCACATGAACAATAACGTGTTTAGTGTCGTATCAGCAGAGCCAGCACATGAACAACAAAGTTTTAAGTGTCGTTTCAGCAGAGCCAGCACAGGAACAACAGTGTTTAGTGTCATTTCAGCAGAGCCACCACATGAACAACAAAGTGTTTAGTGTCGTTTCAGCAGAGACAGCACAAGAACAACAAAGTGTTAAGTGTCGTTTCAGCAGAGCCAGCACATGAACAACAAAGTGTTTAGTGTCGTATCAGCAGAGCCAGCACATGAACAACAAAGTGTTTAGTGTAGTTTCAGCAGAGCCAGCACAGGAACAACAAAGTGTTTAGTGTCGTTTCAGCAGAGACAGCACAGGAACAACAGTGTTTAGTGTAGTTTCAGCAGAGACAGCACAGGAACAACAAAGTGTTTAGTGTCGTTTCAGCAGAGCCAGCACAGGAACAACAGTGTTTAGTGTCGTTTCAGCAGAGACAGCACAGGAACAACAAAGTGTTTAGTGTCGTTTCAGCAGAGCCAGCACATGAACAACAAAGTGTTTCGTGTAGTTTCAGCAGAGACAGCACATGAACAACAATGTTTAGTGTAGTTTCAGCAGAGACAGCACATGAACAACAGTGTTTCGTGTAGATTCAGCAGAGCCAGCACATGAACAACAATGTTTAGTGTAGTATCAGCAGAGCCAGCACATGAACAACAAAGTGTTTAGTGTCGTATCAGCAGAGCCAGCACATGAACAATAACGTGTTTTGTGTCGTATCAGCAGAGCCAGCACATGAACAACAAAGTGTTTAGTCTCTTATCAGCAGAGCCAGCACATGAACAACAAAGTGTTTAGTGTCGTTTCGGCAGAGCCAGCACAGGAACAACAGTGTTTAGTGTAGTTTCAGCAGAGCCAGCACAGGAACAAAAAATTGCTTAGTGTCGTTTCAACAGAGCCAGCACATGAACAACAAATTGTTTAGTGTCGTATCAGCAGAGCCAGCACAGGAACAACAAAGTGTTTAGTGTCGTATCAGCACAACCAGCACATGAACAACAAAGTGTTTAGTGTCATATCAGCAGAGCCAGCACAGGAACAACAAAGTGTTTAGTGTCGTATCAGCAGAGCCAGCACATGAACAACAAAGTGTTTAGTGTCGTTTCAGCAGAGCCAGCACAGGAACAACAGTGTTTAGTGTAGTTTCAGCAGAGACAGCACAGGAACAACAAAGTGTTTAGTGTCGTTTCAGCAGAGCCAGCACAGGAACAACAGTGTTTAGTGTCGTTTCAGCAGAGACAGCACAGGAACAACAAAGTGTTTAGTGTCGTTTCAGCAGAGCCAGCACATGAACAACAAAGTGTTTTGTGTAGTTTCAGCAGAGACAGCACATGAACAACAAAGTGTTTAGTGTCGGTTCAGCAGAGCCAGCACATGAACAACAAACTGTTTAGTGTCGTATCAGCAGAGCCAGCACAGGAACAACAAAGTGTTTAGTGTCGTTTCAGCAGAGACAGCACAGGAACAACAAAGTGTTTAGTGTCGTTTCAGCAGAGACAGCACAGGAACAACAGTGTTTCGTGTAGTTTCAGCAGAGACAGCACAGGAACAACAAAGTGTTTCGTGTCGTTTCAGCAGAGCCAGCACAGGAACAACAGTGTTTAGTGTCGTTTCAGCAGAGACAGCACAGGAACAACAAAGTGTTTAGTGTTATCAGCAGAGCCAGCACATGAACAACAAAGTGTTTAGTGTCGGTTCAGCAGAGACAGCACAGGAACAACAAAGTGTTTAGTGTAGTTTCAGCAGAGCCAGCACATGAACAACAGTGTTTAGTGTAGTTTCAGCAGAGACAGCACAGGAACAACAAAATGTTTAGTGTCGTTTCAGCAGAGCCAGCACAGGAACAAGTGTTTAGTGTCGTTTCAGCAGAGACAGCACAGGAACAACAAAGTGTTTAGTGTCGTTTCAGCAGAGCCAGCACATGAACAACAAAGTGTTTAGAGTCGGTTCAGCAGAGCCAGCACATGAACAACAGTGTTTAGTGTAGTTTCAGCAGAGCCAGCACATGAACAACAAAGTGTTTAGTGTAGTTTCAGCAGAGACAGCACAGGAACAACAAAGTGTTTAGTGTCGTTTCAGCAGAGCCAGCACATGAACAACAGTGTTTAGTGTAGTTTCAGCAGAGCCAGCACAGGAACAACAAAGTGTTTAGTGTCGTTTCAGCAGAGACAGCACATGAACAACAAAGTGTTTAGTGTCGTTTCAGCAGAGACAGCACAGGAACAACAAAGTGTTTAGTGTCGTTTCAGCAGAGCCAGCACAGGAACAACAGTGTTTAGTGTAGTTTCAGCAGAGACAGCACAGGAACAACAGTGTTTAGTGTCGTTTCAGCAGAGACAGCACAGGAACAACAAAGTGTTTAGTGTAGTTTCAGCAGAGCCAGCACATGAACAAAACGTGTTTTGTGTCGTATCAGCAGAGCCAGCACATGAACAACAAAGTGTTTAGTGTCGTATCAGCAGAGCCAGCACATGAACAACAAAGTGTTTATTGTCATATCAGCAGAGCCAGCACAGGAACAACAAAGTGTTTAGTGTAGTTTCAGCAGAGCCAGCACAGGAACAACAAAGTGTTTAGTGTCGTTTCAGCAGAGACAGCACAGGAACAACAAAGTGTTTAGTGTCGTTTCAGCAGAGACAGCACAGGAACAACAGTGTTTCGTGTAGTTTCAGCAGAGACAGCACAGGAACAACAAAGTGTTTCGTGTCGTTTCAGCAGAGCCAGCACAGGAACAACAGTGTTTAGTGTCGTTTCAGCAGAGACAGCACAGGAACAACAAAGTGTTTAGTGTCGTTTCAGCAGAGCCAGCACATGAACAACAAAGTGTTTAGAGTCGGTTCAGCAGAGCCAGCACATGAACAACAGTGTTTCGTGTAGTTTCAGCAGAGCCAGCACATGAACAACAAAGTGCTTAGTGTCGGTTCAGCAGAGACAGCACAGGAAGAACAAAGTGTTTCGTGTAGTTTCAGCAGAGACAGCACATGAACAACAAAGTGTTTAGTGTCGTTTCAGCAGAGACAGCACAGGAACAACAAAGTGTTTAGTGTCGTTTCAGCAGAGCCAGCACAGGAACAACAGTGTTTCGTGTAGTTTCAGCAGAGACAGCACAGGAACAACAAAGTGTTTCGTGTCGTTTCAGCAGAGCCAGCACAGGAACAACAGTGTTTAGTGTCGTTTCAGCAGAGTCAGCACAGGAACAACAAAGTGTTTAGTGTCGTATCAGCAGAGCCAGCACATGAACAACAAAGTGTTTAGTGTCGTATCAGCAGAGCCAGCACATGAACAACAAAGTGTTTAGTGTCGTTTCAGCAGAGACAGCACAGGAACAACAAAGTGTTTAGTGTCGTTTCAGCAGAGCCAGCACATGAACAACAAAGTGTTTCGTGTAGTTTCAGCAGAGACAGCACATGAACAACAATGTTTAGTGTAGTTTCAGCAGAGACAGCACATGAACAACAGTGTTTCGTGTAGATTCAGCAGAGCCAGCACATGAACAACAATGTTTAGTGTAGTATCAGCAGAGCCAGCACATGAACAACAAAGTGTTTAGTGTCGTATCAGCAGAGCCAGCACATGAACAATAACGTGTTTTGTGTCGTTTCAGCAGAGACAGCACAAGAACAACAAAGTGTTAAGTGTCGTTTCAGCAGAGCCAGCACATGAACAACAAAGTGTTTAGTGTCGTATCAGCAGAGCCAGCACATGAACAACAAAGTGTTTAGTGTAGTTTCAGCAGAGCCAGCACAGGAACAACAAAGTGTTTAGTGTCGTTTCAGCAGAGACAGCACAGGAACAACAGTGTTTAGTGTAGTTTCAGCAGAGACAGCACAGGAACAACAAAGTGTTTAGTGTCGTTTCAGCAGAGCCAGCACAGGAACAACAGTGTTTAGTGTCGTTTCAGCAGAGACAGCACAGGAACAACAAAGTGTTTAGTGTCGTTTCAGCAGAGCCAGCACATGAACAACAAAGTGTTTCGTGTAGTTTCAGCAGAGACAGCACATGAACAACAATGTTTAGTGTAGTTTCAGCAGAGACAGCACATGAACAACAGTGTTTCGTGTAGATTCAGCAGAGCCAGCACATGAACAACAATGTTTAGTGTAGTATCAGCAGAGCCAGCACATGAACAACAAAGTGTTTAGTGTCGTATCAGCAGAGCCAGCACATGAACAATAACGTGTTTTGTGTCGTATCAGCAGAGCCAGCACATGAACAACAAAGTGTTTAGTCTCTTATCAGCAGAGCCAGCACATGAACAACAAAGTGTTTAGTGTCGTTTCGGCAGAGCCAGCACAGGAACAACAGTGTTTAGTGTAGTTTCAGCAGAGCCAGCACAGGAACAAAAAATTGCTTAGTGTCGTTTCAACAGAGCCAGCACATGAACAACAAATTGTTTAGTGTCGTATCAGCAGAGCCAGCACAGGAACAACAAAGTGTTTAGTGTCGTATCAGCACAACCAGCACATGAACAACAAAGTGTTTAGTGTCATATCAGCAGAGCCAGCACAGGAACAACAAAGTGTTTAGTGTCGTATCAGCAGAGCCAGCACATGAACAACAAAGTGTTTAGTGTCGTTTCAGCAGAGCCAGCACAGGAACAACAGTGTTTAGTGTAGTTTCAGCAGAGACAGCACAGGAACAACAAAGTGTTTAGTGTCGTTTCAGCAGAGCCAGCACAGGAACAACAGTGTTTAGTGTCGTTTCAGCAGAGACAGCACAGGAACAACAAAGTGTTTAGTGTCGTTTCAGCAGAGCCAGCACATGAACAACAAAGTGTTTTGTGTAGTTTCAGCAGAGACAGCACATGAACAACAAAGTGTTTAGTGTCGGTTCAGCAGAGCCAGCACATGAACAACAAACTGTTTAGTGTCGTATCAGCAGAGCCAGCACATGAACAATAACATGTTTTGTGTCGTATCAGCAGAGCCAGCACATGAACAACAAAGTGTTTAGTGTCGTATCAGCAGAGCCAGCACATGAACAACAAAGTGTTTAGTGTAGTTTCAGCAGAGCCAGCACAGGAACAACAAAGTGTTTAGTGTCATTTCAGCAGAGACAGCACAGGAACAACAAAGTGTTTAGTGTCGTTTCAGCAGAGCCAGCACAGGAACAACAGTGTTTAGTGTAGTTTCAGCAGAGACAGCACAGGAACAACAAAGTGTTTCGTGTCGTTTCAGCAGAGCCAGCACAGGAACAACAGTGTTTAGTGTCGTTTCAGCAGAGACAGCACAGGAACAACAATGTGTTTAGTGTCGTATCAGCACAACCAGCACATGAACAACAAAGTGTTTAGTGTGGGTTCAGCAGAGACAGCTCAGGAACAACAAAGTGTTTAGTGTCGTATCAGCAGAGCCAGCACATGAACAACACAGTGTTTAGTGTCGTTTCAGCAGAGCCAGCACATGAACAACAAAGTGTTTTGTGTAGTTTCAGCAGAGCCAGCACATGAACAACAAATTGTTTAGTGTCGTATCAGTAGATCCAGCACATGAACAACAAAGTGTTTAGTGTCGTATCAGCAGAGCCAGCACAGGAACAACAAAGTGTTTAGTGTCGTATCAGCAGAGCCAGCACAGGAACAACAAAGTGTTTAGTGTCGTATCAGCAGAGCCAGCACAGGAACAACAAAGTGTTTAGTGTCGTATCAGCAGAGCCAGCACATGAACAACAAAGTGTTTAGTGTCGTATCAGCAGAGGCCAGCACAGGAACAACAAAGTGTTTAGTGTCGTATCAGCAGAGCCAGCACAGGAACAACAAAGTGTTTAGTGTCGTATCAGCAGAGCCAGCACATGAACAACAAAGTGTTTAGTGTCATTTCGGCAGAGCCAGCACAACAAAGCACACCAATTGTAGAGTCATTTATGTGTATGTTGAGGCTTCAAATGGGTCCTGCTTTCTATTTTGCTGGGGTCACAAAATAGAAAGCTATCTGAAATATTGTTTTATTATAGAACTTGTGATCTCTCTCTTAGTTCAATTTCCAAGATAAAAAATATTGTTCCTTGTAATAGTTTGGCTCTAAAAGTGTCCACACATTGCTGTACCAGCATGTGTTTCTGGGATTGTTCTGGAAGGGGAAATGGCCAAACAGCAGGAAGCAGAAGATAAACAGGCAATTGGTGACTCATTAAAAAAGGCAACAGTGGCCAACATTGTAGAGGGTGTAAGGACCCTTGTTTCAACTGGGCTATAAACCTTTTCTCCACCAGCTGGACCAAGCATCTGTCAACACGCACGAGGAGAGATAATCTGCTACAAATGATATTGAAGAGCCGTGTTTAAAAAACCTGACGACTTACGTAACCGTGCTGATTGAGAGCCCAGGGAACGGTTTGAGCAATGACACAGCTTAATGTCACCAAGTTATGGCCACCGCGGCCGCTGTGTCGGGTGTCTGCTTGTTCCATTCCTCTCTGGACGCTAACTGTGGCCAAGCCAAGTCTTACCGTTGCACGCTGGATCTGGTTTCACAAAGCAAACCCTACAATGGACTGGGTGGCTGACTGGAAAGACAGGGTTTAGTTCTACTTGGGTTGGTCACACCCATTCTGAGAGAGAGTTACATTATCAAGGCTTTTCCAGTGGACCATGGTACATTGTATATAGAAGGCTATACTATGGCATGTTTATCAATACAATAAAGCAGGACAATTCAACTCTGGTTCTGGAGGACCAAAACACTGGTTTTCATTCTTGCCTTTTAAACGTGGATTCAGGCCTGGGAAAGCAGGTGAATTGAATAGCTCTAACCCTGCCCTGAAGTAAACTGTGAGGGGAAGACCCTGTAGTCAATATATAGTCAGTATATAGTCCCCAACATCTAATAAGTTTATACCAGCATAATGTTAGCATAAATAAAGTTGTCTCTCCTTCCCTGGGGTTTATAAGGACAGTAATTACAGTACAAGTGCAGATAAAGGCATGAGAAATAGATGAGATGGGACAACACCACATCTAGATCCCTTCCAAAGGACAAATGTCGTCAACTTCAAAGTACTTGCATCGCAACAGAAGGCTCCTTTCATCTTGCTGCATCGGGGTGTAACTCTGAGTTTAAGAAACTTTATGAGTCCCTCAACTCATTTTTCTGGAATATGAAATGGGCATATGGCTGAGAACAGCGCAGGGCTACATAGTCAATTTCCCCGATGTCACATTGGGAGAGGGGTGACATTCATATTAATACTATCCCCTTGGTCCTGTGCTCTATTTTACTTGGAACGACACACAAGAGAGACATGGATTTTTCGGTACTGCTATGTTGCCAGACAAATCAAATTCAAATGTTGAGCGTGGACACCAGAGCGACAGAAGCTGGTTCTCAGCTGCCAAAGGTTGAGACGCTCACCATTCTCAAAGCAGCATTAAAAACCTGCTGTTTCATGCCTATGAATTACCTTTTTTTTTTAAATGGCCCTGTTCTTGGTTAGAGTTGTGCCCACACTAGGCAGATGGGATACAATATGGCCTGTTTCTGCCTGGACAGATGTGGTGTGTGTAATGCAGCCCAGTTTAATTTACACCATCCCAGTAGCTATGTTAAAAATATAACTTTTCTCTGTGCTTCTCCGAGCATGCATGGTGGATCTGCACCTTCACCCTCTGCCAACATCTAGAGCTGTGGGCACCTTCACCGTCTGCCAACATCTGGAGCTGTGGGCACCTTCACCCTCTGCCAACATCTGGAGATGTGGGAACCTTCACCCTCTGCCAACATCTGGAGATGTGGGAACCTTCACCCTCTGCCAACATCTAGAGCTGTGGGCACCTTCACCCTCTGCAAACATCTGGAGATGTGGGAACCTTCACCCTCTGCCAACATCTAGAGCTGTGGGCCCCTTCACCCTCTGCCAACATCTAGAGCTGTGGGCACCTTCACCCTCTGCCAACATCTGGATATGTGGGCACCTTCACCCTCTGCCAAAATCTGGAGATCTAGCAGAGGCTCACACAGCACCTACTGTAGCAGTACCTCCAGTCAGGACAGGACATACCAACATGCTAACAAGTATGGGTCTCTCTGGCTTAGGACAGCGGCTTAAGGGAAGAGGGTCCCCTATAGTTCAGAGGGGCCACACTCAGCTCTGGATGAACGTGTCCTGCTCAACACCCATCAAGTGTGACAGTCAGCAGGCTCCACCCCTTGAGTAAGGCTTGAAGTGAAAGGGTGCCAATCATTCTGGCTGCTAAGGGGTCCGAGGCAGTCTGGCTCAACATGGGCCTGTCATGGACGGATGGACAAGTGGATTTTCCCACCTCGTAGGGGGTCCGGCTGGGTCTGCCGGGGCAAAGCTAACAGAGATAGCAGATTTAAGCAGTTCATTTTCAAGCAGTGAACATTCCTCTATGAATGTTACAGATGCTGAGAGAAGAAGTTTTAAAGAATGGTCTAAAAGATACAGATAATAGGGAGAGAAAAGTTCCCACAAAGAATGTTATGAGAAATCTATTTCAGTTGTCTTAGAAATGTTTTGCACAAGGTAAAAATAATAATAGACAAGGTTCTGAAGCCCAATTACAGAATAACAGAACACTTTCACAGTCCAACAGGCAGCAAGCAATTATCCAACTTACTGATGCAATAAAGCCCTTAATAAAATGTAGCTATGATTGTTTTACATAGTGACATAGTAAGATGTGGTTTTACATAGTGACATAGTAAGATGTGGTTTTACAAAGTGACATACTAAGATGTGGTTTTACATAGTTACATACTAAGATGTGGTTTTACATAGTTACATACTAAGATGTGGTTTTACATAGTGACATACTAAGATGTGGTTTTACATAGTTACATACTAAGATGTGGTTTTACATAGTGACATACTAAGATGTGGTTTTACATAGTGACATACTAAGATGTGGTTTTACATAGTGACATACTAAGATGTGGTTTTACATGGTGTCATACTAAGATGGGGTTTTACATGGTGACATACGAAGATGGGGTTTTACATGGTGACATACTAAGATGGAGTTTTACATGGTGACATACTAAGATGGAGTTTTACATAGTGACATACTAAGATGGGGTTTTACATAGTTACATAATAAGATGTGGTTTTACATGGTGTCATACTAAGATGGAGTTTTACATAGTGACATACTAAGATGGAGTTTTACATAGTGACATACTAAGATGGGGTTTTACATAGTTACATACTAAGATGGGGTTTTACATGGTGACATACTAAGATCTGGTTTTACATAGTGACATACTAAGATGTGGTTTTACATAGTTACATACTAAGATGGGGTTTTACATGGTGTCATACTAAGATGTGGTTTTACATGGTGACATACTAAGATGTGGTTTTACATGGTGGCATGCTAAGATGTGGTTTTACATAGTGACATACTAAGATGGGATTTTACATAGTTACATACTAAGATGTGGTTTTACATAGTGACATACTAAGATGGGGTTTTACATAGTGACATACTAAGATGTGGTTTTACATGGTGGCATACTAAGATGTGGTTTTACATAGTGACATACTAAGATGGGATTTTACATAGTTACATACTAAGATGTGGTTTGACATAGTGGCAAACTAAGATGTGGTTTTACACAGTGGCAAACTAAGATGTGGTTTTACGTTTTACATGGTCTCATGCCAAGATGTGGTTTTACATAGTGACATACTAAGATGTGGTTTTACATAGTTACATACTAAGATGTGGTTTACATAGTTACATACTAAGATGGGGTTTTACATAGTGACATACTAAGATGGGGTTTTACATAGTGACATACGAAGATGGGGTTTTACACGGTGACATACTAAGATGGGGTTTTACATAGTGACATACTAAGATGTGGTTTTACATAGTTACATACTAAGATGTGGTTTTACATAGTGACATACTAAGATGTGGTTTTACATAATGACATACTAAGATGTGGTTTTACATAGTGACATACTAAGATGTGACATGAAGAGGAATAAACAGACTCACCCCATTGCAACGTCCTCCAAAGGCTAACTCTCTAGCCCTCGCTATCTCCTTGCTTGCTAACTCGGCATGCTAACTGCTAGCTTGTTTAGCCCAGAACACACCCAAGAACCTCCAGAAGCTAACCAGCTAGCTACAAGCTGTTTAGCTACCAGCTAGCTAGCTACAAGCTATTTAGCTACCAGCTAGCTAGCTACAAGCTACTTAGTCATTGTTAGTTTTCTTAACCTGGATAACACTCGCCAGCCCCCCTGCCCCTGGACTTTGATCACTTGGCTACATAGCTGATGCACGCTGGACTGTCCATTAATCACGGTACTCGATTCTGCTTGTTTGTTTTATCTGTTGGCCCCGTTGCCTAGTCAATGCCATTTTACCTGCTGTTGTTATGCTAGCCGATTAGCTGTTGTCTCACCCACTGTTTTAGCTAGCTTTCCCAATTCAAATCAAATCAAATCAAATAAAATTTTATTTGTCACATACACATGGTTAGCAGATGTTAATGCGAGTGTAGCGAAATGCTTGTGCTTCTAGTTCTGACAATGCAGTGATAACCAACAAGTAATCTAACTAACAATTCCAAAACTACTGTCTTATACACAGTGTAAGGGGATAAGGAACATGTACATAAGGATATATGAATGAGTGATGGTACAGAGCAGCATACAGTAGATGGTATCGAGTACAGTATATACATATGAGATGAGTGTGTAGACAAAGTAAACAAAGTGGCATAGTTAAGTGGCATGTGATTACTGTATGCCTCGCTGTATGTCTCTCCCAAATATCAATATGCCTTGTATACTGTTGCTCAGGTTAGTTATCATTGTTTTAGTTCACTATGGAGCCCCTAGCCCCACTCCTCATACCCCTGATACCTCCTTTGTCCCTCCTCCAACATATGCGGTGACCTCACCCATTACCACCAGCATGTCCAGAGATAAAACCTCTCTCATCATCACCCAGTGTCTGGGCTTACCTCCGCCATACCCGCACCCCACCATACCCCTGTCTGCGCATTATGCCCTGAATATATTCTACCATGCCCAGAAACCTGCTCCTCTAATTCTCTGTCCCCAACGCTCTAGGCGACCAGTTTTGATAGCCCTTAGCCGCACCCTCATACTACTCCTTCTCTGTTCCGCGGGTGATGTGGAGATAAACCCTGGCCCTGCATGTCCCCAGGCACCCTCATTTGTTGACTTCTGTGATCGAAAAAGCCTTGGTTTCATGCATGTCAACATCAGAAGCCTCCTCCCTAAGTTTGTTTTACTCACTGCTTTAGCACACTCTGCTAACCCTGATGTCCTTGCCGTGTCTGAATCCTGGCTCAGGAAGGCCACCAAAAATTCAGAGATTTCCATACCCAACTATAACATCTTCCGTCAAGATAGAACTGCTAAAGGGGAAGGAGTTGCAGTCTACTGCAGAGATAGCCTGCAAAGTAATGTCATACTTTCCAGGTCCATACCCAAACAGTTCGAACTACTAATTCTGAAAATCACTCTCTCCAGAAATAAGTCTCTCACTGTTGCCGCCTGCTACCGACCCCCCTCAGCTCCCAGCTGTGCCCTGGACACCATTTGTGAATTGATTGCCCCCCATCTAGCTTCAGAGTTTGTTCTGCTAGGTGACCTAAACTGGGATATGCTTAACACCCCGGCAGTCCTACAATCTAAGCTAGATGCCCTCAATCTCACACAAATCATCAAAGAACCCACCAGGTACAACCCTAACTCTGTAAGCAAGGGCACCCTCATAGACGTCATCCTGACCAACTGGCCCTCCAAATACACCTCCGCTGTCTTCAACCAGGATCTCAGCGACCACTGCCTCATTGCCTGTATCCGCTATGGTGCCGCAGTCAAACGACCACCCCTCATCACTGTCAAACGCTCCCTAAAACACTTCTGTGAGCAGGCCTTTCTAATCGACCTGGCCCGGGTATCCTGGAAGGACATTGACCTCATCCCGTCAGTTGAGGATGCCTGGTCATTCTTTAAGAGGAACTTCCTCAACATTTTAGATAAGCATGCTCCGTTCAAAAAATGCAGAACTAAGAACAGATACAGCCCTTGGTTCACTCCAGACCTGACTGCCCTCGACCAGCACAAAAACATCCTGTGGCGGACTGCAATAGCATCGAACAGTCCCCGCGATATGCAACTGTTCAGGGAAGTCAGGAACCAATACACGCAGTCAGTCAGGAAAGCTAAGGCCAGCTTCTTCAGGCAGAAGTTTGCATCCCGTAGCTCCAACTCCAAAAAGTTCTGGGACACTGTGAAGTCCATGGAGAACAAGAGCACCTCCTCCCAGCTGCCCACTGCACTGAGGCTAGGGAACACGGTCACCACCGACAAATCCATGATTATCGAAAACTTCAACAAGCATTTCTCAACGGCTGGCCATGCCTTCCGCCTGGCTACTCCTACCTCGGCCAACAGCCCCGGCCCCCCCGCAGCTCCTCGCCCAAGCCTCTCCAGGTTCTCCTTTGCCCAAATCCAGATAACAGATGTTCTGAAAGAGCTGCAAAACCTGGACCCGTATAAATCAGCTGGGCTTGACAATCTGGACCCTCTATTTCTGAAACTATCTGCCGCCATTGTCGCAACCCCTATTACCAGCCTGTTCAACCTCTCTTTCATATCGTCTGAGATCCCCAAGGACTGGAAAGCTGCCGCAGTCATCCCCCTCTTCAAAGGGGGTGACACCCTGGACCCAAACTGTTACAGACCTATATCCATCCTGCCCTGCCTATCTAAGGTCTTCGAAAGCCAAGTCAACAAACAGGTGACTGACCATCTCGAATCCCACCGTACCTTCTCCGCTATGCAATCCGGTTTCCGAGCCGGTCACGGGTGCACCTCAGCCACACTCAAGGTACTAAACGACATCATAACCGCCATCGATAAAAGACAGTACTGTGCAGCCGTCTTCATCAACCTTGCCAAGGCTTTCGACTCTGTCAATCACCATATTCTTATCGGCAGACTCAGTAGCCTCGGTTTTTCGGATGACTGCCTTGCCTGGTTCACCAATTACTTTGCAGACAGAGTTCAGTGTGTCAAATCGGAGGGCATGTTGTCCGGTCCTCTGGCAGTCTCTATGGGGGTGCCACAGGGTTCAATTCTCGGGCCGACTCTTTTCTCTGTATATATCAATGATGTTGCTCTTGCTGCGGGCGATTCCCTGATCCACCTCTATGCAGACGACACCATTGTATACACTTTCTGCCCGTCATTGGACACTGTGCTATCTAACCTCCAATCGAGCTTCAATGCCATACAACACTCCTTCCGTGGCCTCCAACTGCTCTTAAACGCTAGTAAAACCAAATGCATGCTTTTCAACCGATCGCTGCCTGCACCCGCATGCCCGACTAGCATCACCACACTGGATGGCTCCGACCTTGAATATGTGGACACCTATAAGTACCTAGGTGTCTGGCTAGACTGCAAACTCTCCTTCCAGACCCATATCAAACATCTCCAATCGAAAATCAAATCAAGAAACGGCTTTCTATTCCGCAACAAAGCCTCCTTCACTCACGCTGCCAAGCTTACCCTAGTAAAACTGACTATCCTACCGATCCTTGACTTCGGCGACGTCATCTACAAAATTGCTTCCAACTCTCAACTCAGCAAACTGGATGCAGTTTATCACAGTGCCATCCGTTTTGTCACTAAAGCACCTTATACTACCCACCACTGCGACTTGTATGCTCTAGTCGGCTGGCCCTCGCTACATATTCGTCGCCAGACCCACTAGCTTCAGGTCATCTACAAGGCCATGCTAGGCAAAGCTCCGCCTTATCTCAGCTCACTGGTCACGATGGCAACACCCATCCGTAGCACGCGCTCCAGCAGGTGTATCTCATTGATCATCCCTAAAGCCAACACCTCAGCCTTTCGTTCCAGTACTCTGCTGCCTGTGACTGGAACGAATTGCAAAAATCGCTGAAGTTGGAGACTTTTATCTCCCTCACCAACTTCAAACATCTGCTATCTGAGCAGCTAACCGATCGCTGCAGCTGTACATAATCTATTGGTAAATAGCACACCCATTTTCACCTACCTCATCCCCACAGTTTTTATTTATTTACTTTTCTGCTCTTTTGCACACCAATATCTCTACCTGTACATGATCATTTATCACTCCATTGTTAATCTGCAATATTGTAATTATTCGCCTACCTCCTCATGCCTTTTGCACACATTGTATATAGACTCCCCTTTTTTTCTCTGTGTTATTGACTTGTTATTGTTTACTCCATGTGTAACTCTGTGTTGTCTGTTCACACTGCTATGCTTTATCTTGGCCAGGTCGCAGTTGCAAATGAGAACCTGTTCTCAACTAGCCTACCTGGTTAAATAAAGGTGAAATAAAATAAAATAAAAAAGATGGGGTTTTACATAGTGACATACTAAGATGGGGTTTTACATAGTGACATACTAAGATGGGGTTTTACATAGTGACATACTAAGATGGGGTTTTACATGGTGACATACTAAGATGGGGTTTTACATGTTGTCATACTAAGATGGGGTTTTACATGGTGTCATACTAAGATGTGGTTTTACATAGTGACATACTAAGATGGGGTTTTACATGGTGACATACTAAGATGGGGTTTTACATAGTGACATACGAAGATGGGGTTTTACGTTTTACATGGCCTCATACTAAGATGTGGTTTTACATAGTGACATACTAAGATGGGGTTTTACATGGTGACATACTAAGATGGGGTTTTACATAGTGACATACTAAGATGGGGTTTTACATAGTGACATACTAAGATGGGGTTTTACATGTTGTCATACTAAGATGTGGTTTTACATAGTGACATACTAAGATGTGGTTTTACATAGTGACATACGAAGATGGGGTTTTACGTTTTACATGGCCTCATACTAAGATGTGGTTTTACATGGTGGCAAACTAACATGTGGTTTCACGTTTTACATGGTGTCAAACTGGGATGTGGTTTTACATAGTTACATACTAAGATGTGGTTTTACATGGTGTCGCACTAAGATGTGGTTTTACATAGTTACATACTAAGATGTGGTTTTACATAGTTACATACTAAGATGTGGTTTTACATAGTGACATACTACGATGGGGTTTTACATAGTGACATACTAAGATGTGGTTTTACATGGTGGCACACTAAGATGGGGTTTTACATAGTGACATACTAAGATGTGGTTTTACATAGTGTCACACAAAGATGGGGTTTTACATAGTGACATACTAAGATATGGTTTTACGTTTTACATGGTCTCATACTAAGATGGGGTTTTACATGGTGTCACACTAAGATGTGGTTTTACATGGTGTCGCACTAAGATGTGGTTTTACATAGTTACATACTAAGATGTGGTTTTACATAGTTACATACTAAGATGTGGTTTTACATAGTGACATACTACGATGGGGTTTTACATAGTGACATACTAAGATGTGGTTTTACATGGTGGCATACTAAGATGTGATTTTACATAGTGTCACACTAAGATGGGGTTTTACATAGTGACATACTAAGATGTGGTTTTACATAGTGACATACTAAGATGTGGTTTTACATGGTGTCACACTAAGATGGGGTTTTACATAGTGACATACTAAGATGTGGTTTTACATAGTGACATACTAAGATATGGTTTTGGTTTTACATGGTCTCATACTAAGATGTGGTTTTACATAGTTACATACTAAGATGTGGTTTTACATAGTGACATACTAAGATGTGGTTTTACATAGGTACATACTAAGATGGGGTTTTCATAGTGACATACTAAGATGGGGTTTTACATGGTGACATGAAGATGGGGTTTTACATAGTGACATACTAAGATGTGGTTTTACATAGTTACATACTAAGATGGGGTTTTACATGGTGTCATACTAAGATGTGGTTTTAGTGACATACTAAGATGGGGTTTTACATAGTTACATACTAAGATGTGGCTTTACATAGTGACATACTAAGATGTGGTTTTACACAGTGGCAAACTAAGATATGGTTTTACGTTTTACATGGTCTCATGCCAAGATGTGGTTTTACATAGTTACATACTAAGATGTGGTTTACATAGTTACATACTAAGATGTGGTTTTACATAGTGACATACTAAGATGTGATTTTACATAGTGTCACACTAAGATGGGTTTTACATAGTGACATACTAAGATGGGGTTTTACATAGTGACATACTAAGATGTGGTTTTACATAGTGTCACACAAAGATGGGGTTTTACATAGTGACATACTAAGATATGGTTTTACGTTTTACATGGTCTCATACTAAGATGGGGTTTTACATGGTGTCACACTAAGATGTGGTTTTACATAGTTACATACTAAGATGTGGTTTTACATAGTTACATACTAAGATTTGGTTTTACATAGTTACATACTAAGATGTGGTTTTACATAGTTACATACTAAGATGGGGTTTTACATAGTGACATACTAAGATGTGGTTTTACATGGTGGCATACTAAGATGTGATTTTACATAGTGTCACACTAAGATGGGGTTTTACATAGTGACATACTAAGATGTGGTTTTACATAGTGACATACTAAGATGTGGTTTTACATGGTGTCACACTAAGATGGGGTTTTACATAGTGACATACTAAGATGTGGTTTTACATAGTGACATACTAAGATATGGTTTTACGTTTTACATGGTCTCATACTAAGATGGGGTTTTACATGGTGTCACACTAAGATGTGGTTTTACATAGTTACATACTAAGATGTGGTTTTACATAGTGACATACTAAGATGTGGTTTTACATAGGTACATACTAAGATGGGGTTTTACATAGTGACATACTAAGATGGGGTTTTACATGGTGACATACGAAGATGGGGTTTTACATAGTGACATACTAAGATGTGGTTTTACATAGTTACATACTAAGATGGGGTTTTACATGGTGTCATACTAAGATGTGGTTTTACGTAGTTACATACTAAGATGGGGTTTTACATAGTTACATACTAAGATGTGGCTTTACATAGTGACATACTAAGATGTGGTTTTACATAGGTACATACTAAGATGGGGTTTTACATAGTGACATACTAAGATGGGGTTTTACATGGTGACATACGAAGATGGGGTTTTACATAGTGACATACTAAGATGTGGTTTTACATAGTTACATACTAAGATGGGGTTTTACATGGTGTCATACTAAGATGTGGTTTTACGTAGTTACATACTAAGATGGGGTTTTACATAGTTACATACTAAGATGTGGCTTTACATAGTGACATACTAAGATGTGGTTTTACACAGTGGCAAACTAAGATATGGTTTTACGTTTTACATGGTCTCATGCCAAGATGTGGTTTTACATAGTTACATACTAAGATGTGGTTTACATAGTTACATACTAAGATGTGGTTTTACATAGTGACATACTAAGATGTGATTTTACATAGTGTCACACTAAGATGGGTTTTACATAGTGACATACTAAGATGGGGTTTTACATAGTGACATACTACGATGGGGTTTTACATAGTGACATATTAAGATGTGATTTTACATAGTGTCACACTAAGATGGGGTTTTACATAGTGACATACTAAGATGGGGTTTTACATAGTGACATACTAAGATGGGGTTTTACATAGTGACATACTAAGATGTGATTTTACATAGTGTCACACTAAGATGGGGTTTTACATAGTGACATACTAAGATGGGGTTTTACATAGTGACATACTACGATGGGGTTTTACATAGTGACATACTAAGATGGGGTTTTACATAGTGACATACTAAGATGGGGTTTTACATAGTGACATACTAAGATGTGGTTTTACATGGTGTCACACTAAGATGGGGTTTTACATAGTGTCACACTAAGATGTGGTTTTACATGTTGTCACACTAAGATGTGGTTTTACATAGTTACATACTAAGATGGGGGTTTTACATGGTCTCATACTAAGTTGGGGTTTTACATGGTGTCACACTAAGATGTGGTTTTACATAGTTACATACTAAGATGGGGTTTTACATGGTGACATACTAAGATGTGGTTTTACATAGTGACATACTAAGATGTGGTTTTACATGGTGGCATACTAAGATGTGGTTTTACATAGTGACATACTAAGATGGGGTTTTACATGGTGACATACTAAGATGTGGTTTTACATAGTGACATACTAAGATGTGGTTTTACATGGTGGCATACTAAGATGTGAGTTTACATAGTGACATACTAAGATGTGGTTTTACATGGTCTCATACTAAGATGGGGTTTTACATAGTGACATACTAAGATGGGGTTTTACATAGTGACATACTAAGATGTGATTTTACATAGTGTCACACTAAGATGGGGTTTTACATAGTTACATACTAAGATGGGGTTTTACATGGTGACATACTAAGATGTGGTTTTACATAGTGACATACTAAGATGTGGTTTTACATAGTGTCACACTAAGATGGGGTTTTTACATAGTGACATACTAAGATGGGGTTTTACATATTGACATACTACGATGGGGTTTTACATAGTGACATACTAAGATGGGGTTTTACATAGTCACATACTAAGATGGGGTTTTACATAGTGACATACTAAGATGTGGTTTTACATGGTGTCACACTAAGATGGGGTTTTACATAGTGTCACACTAAGATGTGGTTTTACATGTTGTCACACTAAGATGTGGTTTTACATAGTTACATACTAAGATGGGGTTTTACGTTTTACATGGTCTCATACTAAGTTGGGGTTTTACATGGTGTCACACTAAGATGTGGTTTTACATAGTTACATACTAAGATGGGGTTTTACATGGTGACATACTAAGATGTGGTTTTACATAGTGACATACTAAGATGTGGTTTTACATGGTGGCATACTAAGATGTGAGTTTACATAGTGACATACTAAGATGTGGTTTTACATGGTCTCATACTAAGTTGGGGTTTTACATGGTGTCACACTAAGATGTGGTTTTACATGGTGGCATACTAAGATGGGGTTTTACATAGTGACATACTAAGATGGGGTTTTACATAGTGACATACTAAGATGTGATTTTACATAGTGACATACTAAGATGGGGTTTTACATAGTGACATACTACGATGGGGTTTTACATAGTGACATACTAAGATGTGATTTTACATAGTGTCACACTAAGATGGGGTTTTACATAGTGACATACTAAGATGGGGTTTTACATAGTGACATACTAAGATGGGGTTTTACATAGTGACATACTAAGATGTGATTTTACATAGTGTCACACTAAGATGTGGTTTTACATGTTGTCACACTAAGATGTGGTTTTACATAGTTACATACTAAGATGGGTTTTACATGGTCTCATACTAAGATGGGGTTTTACATAGTGTCACACTAAGATGTGGTTTTACATAGTTACATACTAAGATGGGGTTTTACATGGTGACATACTAAGATGTGGTTTTACATAGTGACATACTAAGATGTGGTTTTACATGGTGGCATACTAAGATGTGGTTTTACATAGTGACATACTAAGATGGGGTTTTACATGGTGACATACTAAGATGTGGTTTTACATAGTGACATACTAAGATGTGGTTTTACATGGTGGCATACTAAGATGTGAGTTTACATAGTGACATACTAAGATGTGGTTTTACATGGTCTCATACTAAGATGGGGTTTTACATAGTGACATACTAAGATGGGGTTTTACATAGTGACATACTAAGATGTGATTTTACATAGTGTCACACTAAGATGGGGTTTTACATAGTTACATACTAAGATGGGGTTTTACATGGTGACATACTAAGATGTGGTTTTACATAGTGACATACTAAGATGTGGTTTTACATAGTGTCACACTAAGATGGGGTTTTTACATAGTGACATACTAAGATGGGGTTTTACATATTGACATACTACGATGGGGTTTTACATAGTGACATACTAAGATGTGGTTTTACATGGTGGCATACTAAGATGTGAGTTTACATAGTGACATACTAAGATGTGGTTTTACATGGTCTCATACTAAGATGGGGTTTTACATAGTGACATACTAAGATGTGGTTTTACATAGTGTCACACTAAGATGGGGTTTTACATAGTCACATACTAAGATGGGGTTTTACATAGTGACATACTAAGATGTGGTTTTACATGGTGTCACACTAAGATGTGGTTTTACATAGTTACATACTAAGATGGGGTTTTACGTTTTACATGGTCTCATACTAAGTTGGGGTTTTACATGGTGTCACACTAAGATGTGGTTTTACATAGTGACATACTAAGATGGGGTTTTACATGGTGACATACTAAGATGGGGTTTTACATAGTGACATACTAAGATGTGGTTTTACATGGTGGCATACTAAGATGGGGTTTACATAGTGACATACTAAGATGGGGTTTTACATAGTTACATACTAAGATGGGGTTTTACATAGTGACATACTAAGATGGGTTTTACATAGTGACATACTAAGATGGGGTTTTACATGGTGTCACACTAAGATGGGGTTTTACATAGTGACATACTAAGATGGGGGTTTACATAGTGACATACTAAGATGGGGTTTTACATAGTGACATACTAAGATGTGGTTTTACATAGTGACATACTAAGATGTGGTTTTACATGGTGGCATAGTGACATACTAAGATGTGAGTTTTACATAGTGACATACTAAGATGTGATTTTACATAGTGACATACTAAGGGGTTTTACATAGTGACATACTAAGATGGGGTTTTACATAGTGACATACTAAGATGGGGTTTTACATAGTGACATACTAAGATGTGGTTTTACATAGTGACATACTAAGATGGGGTTTTACATAGTGACATACTAAGATGTGGTTTTACATAGTGACATACTAAGATGTGGTTTTACATAGTGTCACACTAAGATGTGGTTTTACATGGTGTCACACTAAGATGGGGTTTTACATAGTGACATACTAAGATGTGGTTTTACGTTTTACAAGGTCTCATACTAAGATGGGGTTTTACATAGTGACATACTAAGATATGGTTTTACGTTTTACATGGTCTCATCCTAAGATGGGGTTTTACATGGTGTCACACTAAGATGTGGTTTTACATAGTTACATACTAAGATGTGGTTTTACATAGTGACATACTAAGATGTGGTTTTACATAGTTACATACTAAGATGTGGTTTTACATAGTGACATACTAAGATGGGGTTTTACATGGTGACATACTAAGATGTGGTTTTACATGGTGGCGAACTAACATGTGGTTTTACGATTTGCATGGTGTCAAACTAAGATGTGGTTTTACATAGTTACATACTAAGATGTAGTTTTACATGGTCTCATACTAAGATGTGGTTTTACATTTTACATGGTCTCATACTAAGATGTGGTTTTACATTTTACATGGTCTCATACTAAGATGTGGTTTTACATGGTGGCACATGAAGATGTGGTTTTACATAGTGACATACTAAGATGTGGTTTTACATAGTTACATACTAAGATGTGGTTTTACATAGTTACATACTAAGATGTGGTTTTACATAGTGTCACACTAAGATGTGGTTTTACATAGTTACATACTAAGATGTGGTTTTACATAGTGTCACACTAAGATGTGGTTTTACATAGTTACATACTAAGATGTGGTTTTACATAGTTACATACTAAGATGTGGTTTTACATAGTGTCACACTAAGATGTGGTTTTACATAGTGTCATACTA